>NC_037674.1:15676009-15713671 GCF_003255815.1 Theropithecus gelada
CGCCCGGCTAGTTTTTTGTATTTTTTAGTAGAGACGGGGTTTCACCGTGTTAGCCAGGATGGTCTCGATCTCCTGACCTCGTGATCCGCCCGTCTCGGCCTCCCAAAGTGCTGGGATTACAGGCTTGAGCCACCGTGCCCGGCCACACATCCTGCTTTCAACTGTCCTTTGCCCAGATAAGGATTAGCCCATCCCTCTTCATTCCCTCTAGCCTTCTGCACCTGGCCCTCCCAGTGCACCTGGTCAATCCCAGCCCCTCCCTGACCTGTACAAATACACCTGAGGACAGACAGTGCCCCAGACTTCCTGTCCCTGCTCTGAACTCTCAGGTAGGGACCTGGCTCTGCTTGCTGTTGGCTGGGGACAGGAGGGTCTCTGTGGGCTATGTTGTGTGTCCATGTGGTCAGGGTCTCTCTAGGTGTGTATGTGCATTGAATTGGTATCTATGCTTCGGTGTCTCTGCGTGGGAGTGTGTGTCTGTCCATTTGCCCTGTCCCCACTCCCGTTCTGGGCCCCTGCATTTCCACTTTCTTCTTCAGTTATGATTGATTCACAGCCTTTGCCATGCCAGGCAGCAGGGCTTAGCTGAGAGTGGAAAAACTGCATGAGGTCCCTTCCAGAGCTGCCAACTCCTGCCCCTCAAACACCTGGGCCTGAATTGGGGAGATACATTCTGAGGATTGTCTTTTCTCTTTCATCTTACCCAGATCCTGACTGGCCCTAAGGTTTTCTTTACCTCTCCTCCCTGCAAAGCCCAGCCCCATGGGTCTCTTCCAGTCTAATCAATCACTCACTAAGGGAAAGGATGAGGGAGCAGGAAGGACCATGGGTATAGAACACAGGCTGACCTCAGCCGAACATTTTAGTACAAGTAGAAGCCAATGAAAATGGGAAAATGGGTAGCTCAAGAGGTGCAGGAGGCTGGGTGCAGTGGCTCATGCCTGTAATCCAGCACTTTGGGAAGCTAAGGTGAGAGAATCACTTGAGCCTAGGCAACATAGTGAGACCTTGTCTCTACAAAACAATTTTTGTTTTTGAGACAGAGTCTTCCTCTGTCACCCAGGCTGGAGTGCAGTGCTGTGATCTCGGCTCACTGCAGCCTCCGCCTCCCAGGTTCAAGCGATTCTCCTGCCTCAGCCTCCCGAGTAGCTGGGACTACAGGTGCCCACCACCATGCCCAGCTAATTTTTGTATTTTTAGTAGAGATGGAGTTTCAACATATTGGACGGGCTGGTCTCGAACTCCTGACCTCAAATGATCCACCCACCTAGGCCTCCCAAAGTGCTAGGATTACAGGTGTGAGCCGCCGTGCCCAGCCAACAAATTTTTTTAAATTAGCTGGGTGTGGTGGCACATACCTATAGTCCCAGCTGCTTGGGGGGCTAAGGTGGGACGATTGCTTGAACCCTGGAGCTCAAGGCTGCAGTGAGTTGTGATCACGCCACTGCACTCCAGCCTCAATGACAAAGCGAGACTCTGTCCCAAAAAAAAAATTTTGAAGAGGCACTAAGGTTCCCTAGAAAAAAAAGAGGTTCAGGGGGCCATGTCTTGCAAGAGACTAGCATTGTTGTATTGGAGGCACTGTTTATTTTTGTATGCTCAGCAACCTTGTAAGTACCAGAAAGCCCTGATGTCAAGTATTTGCTCCTGGCATCACATACTACACTCCCATTTAGTGGCTGAAAAAAAATGAATGTACTGTATGTTCACTGGGTCCATTCTGGGGTTGTCCATTGTGACTTGCCAGCCCCAAGCAAGACATCGCCAGCCTTGGCACCAGGGTGCCTCAGCAGCTCCATCTCATGACAGCACGGCTTGTTGGTGAATGACAAGTTGGCTCAGACTCCAAGCTCCCACCCCGTTCCAATCCTGGTGGGAGGAGACAGGTATAAGCAACTAGGACCCCATGGAAGGCTTTCCATTCACTTGTGCCCCAGGGCAAAAATCCATTCACTTGTGCCCTCAGGGGCCACCAACCCCATTCCTGTCCTAGCAACCCCTCCTCCCCTTCCCTGCTCTGGGCACAGTGATCGCTCCGAGCTTCCTGCTCCCACACCATGCCAGCTGTTTACACAAGACAAGAGTCTATAGGGACAGGGGTACCATGACATGGCACAGGGCAGGCACATAACATGAATAATTAGCAAATGAATGGATACTGAAATCTTCCCAAGTGGAATCGAATTAACACATAATTGTGAGTATAGAGGGAGCAAGTGTAAGAGTATGGGGTGTAGGGGCTGGTACATGGTGCTGTTGTGTCTCCATCCACCCACCATGTAGGTGAACCTGCTGTGTCCATTTAACCCCCATGCCTGGAAGCTACAGTGCCAAGCTAAGCCAGAGGGAGCAGTTTTTTCCCTTTCATCCTTTGAAGGGGGGGTGTGTGTGTGTGTGTGCATCTCTGGGAGGGAGAAAGGACCGACTACAATTTAGATGACAGGAAACTAAAAGTTACCTTTTGAACACAGGTATTCCTTGTGTCATTCCCTGCTCTTACTCCAAAAAGATGCACCCAGGTAAGCACTGTGGCTGGGAGGCTGGGAATTGGAAGAAGGGGGAGAGCAGTAAAGGCAGGGACTATCAGTCAGCCATAACCAGTGCATGCCAAAAATGTATGTGCGTGTGTGTTTGTATGAAGGCGGTAGTAGGGATCCACAATGAAGACAAGCCCTTATATTCTGTAAAACATGTTCCAGTTTAAGAAACATGCTTACTCATGTTTCTTAACAGGGCAGGAGCTTCTCCCACTGTACACTCGAGGCCCAAGGGAGCTAGGGGTTATGCTCAGGGCAAGGTCGTGGAGGTGCGGCTGGGTCGGAATCCAGAATCCAGCTGTTGGGAGCTGTGCCATTGGCTTCCCTCGAAATGAACAAAAGACCGTCCTAGCCTTTAAGAAGTAGCAGGTGATCCCCACCAATGGGGCACTTCAGAACACGCAGGACCACTCAGGTGGGTGCTACAGAAGGAGCCCACCGGACCCACAGCTGGGCAGCCTGGATGGCCCCCATGTGGATTTCCTGCAGGAAGGCAACACACAGCTGCACCAGGGAGATTTCCAAGTGGCAGGAGGCAGGAGCAAAGGCCAAGAGCTGAGAACAGAAGGTCATAAATGGGAGACAAAAAACAGCTCTGAGAGACTGAGCAGAGATTGGCCCGAGATACCCGGGGCGTGACAGGGGCAGAGGACAGATGGGGAGGTTGGCAGGGCGGCTGGCACGGAGGTAGAAGCAAGAATCAGGTGAATGACAGGGTTGGCCATTATGGAGCAGCTCCAGGCTGACAGAGTTGGGACCCATACCTCCTGACAGGCGCCGCTCCACCCAGGACTCAGCCAGCCCTTGAGCACACAGGGACACACCGCTGAATCTTACATTGACTTCCAATATGTATCTTTGCTGAGAGAATGAATGAATGATTGCCAGACAAGTGACGGGGAAGTGACCACGTCTGAGAGGCCCTCTTGGGGTAGGGGTGTGGGCACCAAATCCTTAGCGCCAGGGAGAAGATAGGTTGTTTTTACTGCAGAACCAAATGACCAAAGCTGCTGCTTTTTTTCCCTTCCTTTCCCACAGGTCCGAAGGTACGAAAGTTCCTCCAACGTTCTCCCCTTTTTCCTTCCCACTGTAATGTCCTCCAGATCTCCAGCCTCCTTCCTAGACTCTCAGGGAGTGGCCACCACTTCCCCCAAATGAAAAGAAGGGAGCAGGCTCAGGCATCAGCCCTGTGGGGGAGGGGGCAGCGCTGCACTCCTCCACCCTCTGCTGGCTGCAGCCTTCTTGGCGTTCTCTCCTCTGTTTTCCCATCTGTCTCTCTCCTTTCCTCACGTCCCCTCCCTGCCCTAGCAGCCCATCCTCTCTCCTGCTGCTTCCCCGCCTGTTCTATGCTTTTCTGCTTTCCTGGCTACCCCCACAGCCTCGCTGGACGGCTGGCTTGCTCCCAAACTCCAAGCACACTATGGGGCCCCTAGGACCTACTCCTGCCAGAGAAAGGAGACTGCCTCTCCTCCACCTCTTCTCACCCACTGGCTACCACCAGCAGACTCAGTTCTTAGGCCTGGGTCTGGGTGCCAACCCCCAAACAAAAGAGCCATAAGCGGAGAGGCAGGTGGGGCGGAAGTGGCTATTTCCAGGCACCACTGAGCCTGGATGGGGCAGGGGCTGCTCTACCATGGTCACAGGAAAGCGCCCAGCCCTGGAGCCTGCCTCTTCCCCACTGGTACCAAGCCCTAATCAAGCCCTAGGAGGCAGAAGGAGACTGGGGAAGTATCCAGCCTGGACAGTGGGAGCATAGCCTCACTCTGCTTCACAGGGCCCCAGACCCCCAGTCCCCTATCACAGAAGCAAGGTGGTGTCTCTTGCCTGCCCCCTGGGCTTGTGGCAAGAGGAAAAAAAAAAAGAAAAAGAAAAACCTCCTCTGGCCTTGGGGCTTCAGGAATGATTCCAGCCAAGATGGAAGGTTAAACCACACTTTTTCCAGGCCTCTTCTGGCTGAGGTAGAAAAGCTTTTACTTTACTTTCTATTCTTCCTGATTTCTTGGGTCTGGCATCCACTCAGGAACAGGTATGAGCTCACACATACTCATGTACACAGAACCATGCACTCCATGCACGTATCTGTGTACATAGCAAGCCTGAATATGAACCCACCCACACATGTATACACAAACATAGCTATTTTATATAAATATGGCACACACCCTATACACACACACACACACACCATAAAAATAATACATACATCCTCACCTTGCCACCTCCTACCCTCTGTGTCCTCTCATCCTCCAACCGTCCTCCTTCTCCTCCTCAGCTCTTTCATCTCCCCTGACCCAGCCTCCTGTCTCCCCCTGCCCCTGGCCTTCAAAGAGCTCTTCTGTAGCCTCCTCCAGCCTCACCCTTGCTCCTAAGTACAATGAGCCTGCAGTTCCTAGCATGGCAAAGCCTCTAATCACTCTGCCAGGGTTCCTGGGCGAGAGAAAGGAGAAGATGAAATAATTCTGCTTCTTAGTTGCAAATAAAGTAAATTGAGGTCCAGGGAGTGGGAGTCATATCTCGGCTCAAAGAATAGAAACCAATAAATCTAGGTTGCTCCCCTTTTATCTGCTCAGTGTTCTGGCCTCACCAAGACAAAAGGCATGGGACATGCTACCCATGTCCCCAGCCCTCCACCGCAACTCCTTGGGTGCCTAGGAGTCCTGAGTCCCCCGGGGAAGTGGAGTGAGGTAGAGTTTATCTCAGGTAAGCTTAGCCCTGACCTCAGACTCTGACATTGTTCATTTGACTTTCCACAGGGGCACTGCCACTGTGGGGGGCATGGCCATCCTCCAGGTCATTGCGGGCCACCCCCCGGCCACGGCCCAGGGCCCTGCGGGCCACCCCCCGGCCACGGCCCAGGGCCCTGCGGGCCACCCCCCGGCCACGGCCCAGGGCCCTGCGGGCCTCCCCCCGGCCACGGCCCAGGGCCCTGCGGGCCACCCCCCGGCCACGGCCCAGGGCCCTGCGGGCCTCCCCCTGGCCACGGCCCAGGGCCCTGCGGGCCACCCCCTGGCCATGGCCCAGGGCCCTGCGGGCCTCCCCCTGGCCATGGCCCAGGGCACCCACACCCTGGTCCACATCACTGAGGAAGCAGAAGAAAACAGGACACAAGATGGCAAGCCTGAGAGAATTGCCCAGCTGACCTGGAATGAGGCCTGAACCACAATCTTCTTTTCCTAATAAACGGCCTCCTAGAGGTCACGTTCTATTATTTAAAGAGCCTGTCTTCCTTCATATCCAACCTGGCTGTCAGAGGACCCAGTTGTCTCCAAGCTCCCTAGTTGTGAAGATGGGGCAACCATCCTGGCATTCTCAGAAGCTCAATGCTATGTTGCTCACTATAAATGGCTGTGTAAGGTCACCTCTCCTTTCCTTTTCACTCCTGTCCCCTCCCATCGAGGGACCTCAAGTGTGGCCTCATTACCCCTGTGCCATCCTGTACATCCAGATCTGGTGGGCCTTCCAAGGTTGCAACTTGCATGCCTCACTCTACAGACCAGAGGCCTCCCTCCAATCCAGATGGATTTCTCACCATTCCCTGAAAATACACTGAACTTTCCAGCCTCCTTACCTTTGTTTGCACAGGTAAGGAAGAATGCCCCCACCCCAGGTCAGGAATGCCTTCCCTCTCTCCTACCTCCACATTTCAAAGCCTAGCCTTTCTTCCAAGCCAGCTGAAGTCCACCATCTCCAAGAAGCCTTCTCTAAGGCCTCTTAGGAAGAAAGAGGTCCTTCCTCTTTGCATACTGTCCGCTTCTCTGCAGCAAGCTGCAGAAAAGAGATGGTATCAGTCACTTCATGCGCTTGATCATATCTTGCCTATTGGCACCAATTTATGGGCTGGCCCTTTATCTCTCCAACCAAGTATAAGCTATTCAGGGCAGACCCAACACTTCTACACCTCTAGATTCTTCCACCCCATTCCTTATGACCTGTGTCTTACACAGATTGGCATTGGCACACATTTTTGGGATACCTATAATCCAAGTGTTCCTGACTCTCTGCTCAGCCCCATGTCTTCAACCAAGGCCTCTCCCTGCACAAGTAACCAGACCCGGAACAGTCTGCTTGCCGTAAAACCCTTTCTGCCTAGTCAAATCCCACATCCGGGATCCACTCCACTCCCTGCCCCCCCCGCCGGCTTTTCACACTGCCAATATCTATTCTAGTTCTAGACCCCTTAGCCAGGCCTGTCCACAGTCCATCATACCCAAATGTGCTCTACTCACAGCTACTCCCTGGTGGGGGAGGTGGCACTGGAGTCAGTGGCTATTGGGCACCTCCTAGGCTGAGGTGGGGGGACAGGGGTGACTATAAAAAAGGATCTGGGATCATTCAATATACCCTTATAACAAACCTGCACATGTACCCTCTGAATCAAAAATTAACCTTAGCTTACTGTGATTTGTTTGCTTTATAAACCTTTTAAATCTTAAAAAAGAAAGAGAAAGATCTGGGGATGATCTGAGTGCCTCTCTTCTTCCCCCCACCCCCGCTCCACCAGACTCCGCACTTGAATAACGGAGTCAGGGCTCCACATCTGAGGGGTGCACATTCAGGTCCAAGTGGAGGTCCAGAAGAATGGGAAGAAAGACCCAAGCTGATGCCTCGCCCCACTGGGGAGGGGAGGAAAACGCTGAGCGAGCCGGGAACCTCGCAGGCCTGAAGCCGCCCGCCTCTCGACCCGGGGCGTCCAGCGTGAAGTGCCGGCGTAGAGCTCGCCCTCTATCCGGCTGGAAGGGTCTGCGATTCGATTTGTGAGAATCTCTGCATGAGTCGCGCTCCCTGGTTCCTTACGGGAAGGCCGAGGCCACTAGGAAGCGTTGGACGGCCTGACTCCTACCGGCGGCTCTCAGGCCTGGCGGGAGCAGAGGGGGGCTCACACCCGCAGCCCCGCGATCTTAGACACAGCGCGCTCCGCTCCCGCCGCGGCCCCGCGCCCATTGGCTGGGCTCCTCCTCGCCCCGCCCAGCGACCGGCCCGCTCGGAGCCGACGCATGCGCACGAGCCCGCTGCCGCAGCCGCCGCCGCCGCCGCCGCCGCCGCCGCCGCCGCGGCTTCAGCACCAGCGCCCGGACAGCGGTGCCGCCCACGGGCATGGACGGTGACAGCAGCAGCAGCAGCGGCGGCAGCGGTCCGGCTCCCAGCTCGGGTCCGGAAGGGGAGCAACGGCCCGAGGGGGAGCCCTTGGCCCCAGACGGCGGCTCCCCGGACAGGTAGGGCGGACCGCTCCGCAGACCCAGATCACAGACCCTCCCAGACCCTCCCCGCCCCAGGTATCCCCAGTAGCCGCCATATGTTGCCCCATTAATTCCCCAGACCCTCCCAGAGCCCCTTCCCGGGGTCGCCAAGCTCCAGGCCCCCCTCGCCACGCCCTCATCCTGCCGGGTCAATTTCCTCGTTCCCTGACACCCCCTAGTGTCAGTCCCCATCGCCCTCCCCGCTTAGGGAACCTGCCCCACCCACGGCTCCTACCCCTCCTCTAACGCCAAGACTCCCTGGCTCCTCCGGCCTCTCCTTCTAGGCCCTGCCCCTGCGTCTTCTCCGGAAGCCCCAAGCCCGCAGCAACCTCAGTCCGGGTTTCAGCGTGCCAGTGTGCATGAAGGTGTGCGTGAATCGTGGATGGGAGGCTCGCCAAGGCGGGTGTCCTGGGGAAGGCAGACATTCGGCAGGCACGTCAGGGACTGTCTTTGTCACCATCAGTCGCTTGCCTGCCCTGCATGGCCCCCAGCTGTGCACGTGTGGGTTCCAGTCCCTGCATGTGGCAGCCACACTGGCTGGAGCCACTAAAATGTGAAGGCTTTGGTGTTCAGGCCGCTGGCCTGTACCACCCCTGGAGGAGCCCCCGACTGGTGGGACAGGAGGGACACCTTCCTGCTAAGGACCCAGATCTCAGTACCTCTCCTCTCCCTTCCTCCACCATATGTGTGAGGGAACAGCCCAGCTAGGTAGCAATATGGCGCAATTTCTGTGCCCTGCCTGGCTCTGCCTCCCCCAGAATCCCTCCTCTGACATGACACTGCCTCTTTCCTGCCTGGACTGAAATAAAAGGAATTCCTTGATAGTAATAGCAGAGGTGGACACATCGTCTCCAGACTACCCCAGTTAAAATGTACATTCTGTACCCCAGAGGAAGAGAAAGCCCCACAAGTACAGAGAAATGTTTTCTTCCCTTTATTGTTAACACATTAGCCTGGATAGATTTAGCCACTCTTCAGTCTGAAAGTCACAAAGACTTCAAGAGGGTGAGACACAGGATGGGTGTATTCACCAGACCAGGGACCTGCCTGGGACTATGGCCTGATCAAAGAGACCAGGGATGGAGCAGTGACAAGACCAAGCGGGGGCCTGGGGCCAGAAGCATCCTTAGAAGGGGCAGGAGAGTCATTTGCTGTCTTGGATATCTTGCCAAGGATCAGCCGTGTCCAGTCTCATTTCCCCTGGGCATAGGATCCATTTGCTCTCTTTCAGAAACTCCCTGGGGCCTCTGGCCCCTCTCTGGACTTCTCCAGAGACCATGGACACTAATCGGGCATAGGGACTTGCTTACGTCATTCAAGAAACACAAAAGTGCTCCTGCTGAGTAGCACTCTGGGGATAGATACACAGTGAATAACTCACGCACACAACATGCACATATGTGCACATCCTTACCAACACACTGGCTAGAGAGGAATTTGAAACAGTTCACACTGTGTTTTTAAAATTACCTTTTTATTTTCCTAGTAATATGAGCTGCTCCCCCATCTGTCCTGGCCACTCTGTGGGATCACATTGAGGTTGACATGGCTGTGTGTCTGTGGGGTTTGGGGGCATAGTTAATGCAACACACACTTGCCCCTTATGGGGCTTCCAGGCTGGGTCTCTGTGTCTGGGACCCTGTCAGTCAGGCCCTGATTGCTGGGATGTGGGCCTCTTAAGTGAGGCCTGCATCCCCACTTTCCATGCCCCTGCCTGCCCTACTCACTTGACGTACAGGCCTGCAGGCCCAGGCAGGCAGCCTAGGAAGTTACTTATCCCAGTGAGGGTCATGGAACTGAGGGAGTGAGAATAAAAAAACCCCGTGTAGCCCTGGGGTATTTAACTCCTATTATTACTGAGCCTCCTAAGGGCAGAGGGCAGCAGGAGGTGACAGGAGAAAGCTTTTATTCTGAGAAGAGTGGAGGTCGGCTTTTCTCATTGGGAGATTTGAAGAAAAGTCCTGGCTCTACAGCAGTCAGAATATGGAAGGTTTCAAATTCTGCCACATTGATAATGGTGGGCACAGTCAGAAAGGGTGAGACTGGGGGCAGCTGATCCTAGGTCCCTGAAGAGGAATAGTAGGAGTTAAAGAGAAGGAGCTGGGGCCAGGGAGACTCCAGCAGAAGCAAACCAGCGGTGGAGGCTAAGATTCCCCTTGAACAAGAGCCAGCTAAGGAAAACGGTGGACTTAGGAGGTTTTAGCAAACTGGGTAACCAAGAGTGCACCCACTCTTCTCCAGTATCCTCTGGAATGCTGGCTTCCCCTAATGCAAAAGAAACCGACACTCCAAGTGGGGCCCTGACTCCTAAGACAAGCCCAGTGATCAGTTATCTAAGGCCATGGGCAGCTGGAACAGGCCTCCCACTTTCACCCAGGCTGCTCCACTCTCCTGACCCCTAGAAGGCAAGCTCTGCTCTGAAGAGGGAGACCAAGGCCAATGGCTCATCTTTAGGCCTCTAGGACCCAACCCAGAGCAAGGACAATGCTAAAGCACAGGACAGGTGGTCAAGAAAAACCTGCAGAATTTAACATCTTAAAGAAGTCGATGTCCACACTTACACACACAACCTAGGCCATTTATCCACCTTCTCACTGGCCCACAGGGATCTGCCAAGACACTGGCTGCTTAGATTATTAACTTGATGGAGTCACCTGAGGTCTTGCTTTAGAACAACTTTGGTCAAATTCCTATTTTCCTAGATGTTGAGTTTGTAAAAAACAAGTATCAGTGATTAAAATCATGAGATCAAATTTTGATACAGCTTTTGGATAGCAAAAAGGAAAGTATTTATATATGTAGTGAGATTCTCAAGGTGTGGGAAGTTCTAAAACGGAGATATATTATCTGAGGTACCAAAAGAGGACAAATTGTAAATACAAATACACTTCTAAAAGTATATGCTCCCTGCTGCACTGACCGTGGGAAGGGGCAGGAAAGCAAACGTGTCTTCTACATGACAGACTCTGTGCCAAGAACCTCACATATGTTATATCAGTTAATTCCCACACCAAACCCAAGAGGTGGGCATTAGCTCATATCTTCAACAGACAAGGATGCCAATGCTCCAAGAATTATGTGTCTTTCCCAAGTCCCCAGAGCCAAAAGGTGATCGAGTCAGGAGCCCACCTCCACTACTCCCCCATTTCACCCTCAGCATGAGGGTCATTCTCTCCTGCACTGCTGGGCCAGCCTGCCATCCTTCTGGGAAAGAAAGAAAGAGCACATTTTTCCTTCCTAGTTCCTCTTCTCGGTCTCTGGGCTGGACTCAGCCCCTGTGGGCAATACCCATCTGCCACTGAGGCTGGGACTACAGCTCACAGCCCCTTCAGCAGTGCAGCAGCCAGGACTGGAAGCCAGGGTTGGCTCCGCATAGGTCTGGCTCTCCTTGGGAGCTACGCAAACTCTGGCGAGCAGGCTGGGTGAGCCAGGCAGAGGCAGGGGAGAAGGAGACAGGGCTCTGCAAGGCTAACCAGCCCAGAATCCCTCTGGGAACTCCCCATGGCCCTGGGCACTCTGTTCTGTGGCCATCTTTTCCTAATCTGGGTCTGCAATCCTGCCACTGGGGTTGAGACTCCACCTCTCCCTATACCCAAGGAGTGGGGTTGCGCACACGCACGGAGTATTGCCCTGATGAGTAATTTTGGGAGAAGACTCCACGGCTAACTGTTTTCTGGCAAGTTCCTTGGGGTGAGGGGGTGTCCCAACTCCCTCTCCCAACCGTGCACATCCTTACAAAGCAAATCTGCTCCGTGCATGGCCCATGACAGGGCAGGTGGAAGGATAGCAGTTGCTTCCACAAACTGTCCCCGACCACCCCACCCCCTATCAAAGTTGGGCCCTCTCTGAGCTCCCTCAGCCCTCTGTGACTTCCCCACTCACAGCATTCAACATGTTGGTCTGTTCACATCTCCCAACTACTGTGAGTGCCTAGAGGGCAAGGACCAGGTCTTCTTCATCCTAGCACCACTATTAGCAGCCAGCCTAGCACTCATTCAACAAACATTTCCAGGACGCCTTCTGTGTGCAAGGCACTATTCAAGGCACTGGCGATATGGAGATGAACAAATGCAACAGGCCTCTGTTCTCCCAGCACTCACATTCCACATGAAAGACAGGTAATAAACATGACGACACTATAATATAATATTCAATTGCAACAAATGCTATGAAAAAAATATAAAGCAAGGTAGGGAGATTGAGAGCTGGTGGGTGACTATTTCAGAGAGAGTAGTCAGGAAAGGCTTCTCTGAGGAAGTACTAGTTGAAACAAGACCAGAATAAAAAAGAGGGTCATGCAATTATCTGGGGGATGAGCAACCCAGGCAGAGGGAAGAGAAAGTTCCAAGGCTCTAAGATGGGAATAGGAGTGCAGCAGCACGTGCTCAATAATCTGTCTGGCAAGAGAAAGAGCAGACGACTGCCACACAAAGAGCACAGGACTGTAAGTCAGAAGAACTGGGTTCGAGCACCAGCTCGTCTGTCACTGAACCTGATTTCAAATCTATCAGTTGAAGAAAATACCTCCTTTGTGAGGTTTTTGTAAGGAGTGAGTAAGATCAGCCGGGCACAGTGGCTCACGTCTGTAATCCCAGCACTTTGGGAGGCCGACGCGGGTGGATCATGAAGTCAGGAGATCGAGACCATCCTGGCTAACACGGTGAAACCTCGTCTCTACTAAAAATAAAAATAAAATAGCCAGTCATGGTGGTGGGTGCCTGTAGTCCCAGCTACTTGGGAGGCTGAGGCAGGAGAATGGCTTGAACCCAGGAGGCAGAGGTTGCAGTGAGCCAAGATCACGCCACTGCACTCCAGCATAGGCAACAGAGCAAGACTCCGTCTCAAAAAAAAAAAAAATCATATATGTGAAAGCACATTCAGTGTCTAGCACAGGGCCTAGCATGTAGCAGCCTGCCAATTGTTTTTTGACAGTGTGGAAAATGAGTGAATGAGATAATGGTCTCCATGAGGTAGGCTGAGGGCACAGACTTCGAGCCCCCAGCCTCCTCACCTCTCACTGCTCCCCCAGGACTACTAATAAATCAACCCTGAGTCCCTGTCCCCTTGTCTTACTGAACTGAATAATGCTGGGGCATGGGGTGGCCCACCACCATCCTCCACCCCAATCTTCCCTGCCTCCTCTCTTCCTAGCACCCAGACCAAGGCTGTGGCCCCTGAGGCAAGCCCAGAGAGAAGCTGCTCCCTCCACAGCTGCCCCCTGGAGGACCCTTCCAATTCTTCGGGACCCCCACCAACAACTTCCACCCTCCAGCCTGTGGGTCCATCCAGCCCCTTGGCCCCTGCCCACTTCGCCTATCCCCAGGCACTGCAGGAATACCAGGGGGGCAGTTCCCTGCCAGGACTTGGGGATCGGGCAGCTCTCTGCTCCCACGGCTCCAGCCTCAGCCCTTCCCCAGCCCCCTCACAGCGTGATGGGACCTGGAAGCCACCCGCTGTGCAGCACCATGTGGTCAGTGTCAGGTAAGGAGGGGTCCAGCAGCCTGCCAGCTGCCACTGGAAAATGGGGTGGGGCTTAAGAGTGGGGCAGACCCCCGGGGCTCTAGACTCCTTTCTTAGGAGTTAACCCAATGCAGTAGGAAGTCAGGGTTGGAACTTGGGAGTGGCAAAGCGCTAAAAGGGTTAATACCATCGGTTATCCCTCACCCACCCACTCCCACCCCACCTCCACCCCCAAAACACGCCCTGCAAGAGGACTCTGGCAAGCGAACATCTTTTCTTCTCTTCCACAGGCAGGAACGAGCCTTCCAGATGCCAAAGAGGTAGGCCTGGGCCTTCCCTGGACCTCTAGGGGTGACCAGGCTGCTGCCCAGTTTAGCCCTGTTCCACGTGCTCTCTGCTCTATCTAGCACCCCTTCAGGGTGGAGCCTGAGCTCAGCACCCGTTGCTGCCACACCCAACTCATGTGGGCTCCTCCCTCTTTCCCAGCTATTCCCAGCTGATTGCTGAGTGGCCAGTGGCCGTGCTGATGCTGTGTCTGGCTGCCATCTTCCTCTGCACCCTGGCTGGACTGCTGGGGGCCCGGCTGCCCGACTTCTCCAAGCCTTTGCTGGTGAGGAGCCAAGGGGTGGGATGGGGTCCCCAGGTCTGGCCACCTCAGCCCAGCCTGGGGCAGAAAGTTGGAGGTAGGGTAGCCATGGTGGCCTGGGGATAGGGTAGCCATGGTAGGCTCTTGACCTCCAGAGAGAGTTGGGGAGATGCTATAAAGTTCAGACTCACATCTACAATTTAGGCAGGTAGGCTGGCCTGCCCTGCTCTAAGGAGTCAAAGGGGCAGAGCAGAGAAGCACCCAGATGGAGAACTCCTACCCTGCCCACCTGTTCTTCTCCACCCTCCTCCCTGCAGGGCTTTGAGCCACGGGACACGGACATTGGGAGCAAGTTAGTGGTCTGGAGAGCACTACAAGCCCTCACGGGCCCCAGGAAGCTGCTTTTCCTTTCCCCAGACCTTGAGCTGAACAGGTAACAGGCTCTCATCTTTTCATTGTGGGTAGGAGAGGGAAGAATGAGATCTCCAGGAAGGGGACATTGGGTGACTCACCCCAAGGCAGGCCAGAGGGGCTTGCCAGGACTTCCTGGGGAGTGGTCTCTGGCCTCCTCTGAGTCTTCCGACCCTAACGGTGCCTGGCATAGATATTCTCTCCACTTCAGCTCGAGCTCCCACAACACTCTGAGGCCCGCACCCAGAGGCAGTGCCCAGGAGAGCATTGTCCGACCTCGCAGAATGGTGGAGCCCCTGGAGGACAGAAGGCAAGAGAACTTCTTCTGTGGCCCCCCTGGTAAGCTGCAGCCTGGCCAGTTCCTGGTTTTAATAGTGGTCCCCACCCCACCAAGTAGGACAGGCAGGCCCAGAACAAATCTGGACAGACAGAAAGGGAAGGTGGCCAGCTGGCCACAGTCAAGCCAAGGAAGCCAGGTTACAGCTGGGAGGATGAGGGAGTTCTCAGATGCTCCAGCCAGACAGGGTCAAGCTGGGTTGGGGTGAGGCACAGGGACAGGATCAGGCAGTTCATGCATAGGCTTGAGATGCCTGAGAATCTGAACTTCATGTGGCCCTGAGTAAGCATCTTCCCTTTGGAGGGCCCAGGACCTGGGGCCAAAGGACTGAGCTCTGGGTGGGGGGGGTGGGTGTGTTGCAGAGAAGAGCTATGCAAAGCTGGTGTTCATGTCCACCTCCTCGGGCAGCCTATGGAACCTGCATGCCATCCATTCCATGTGTCGCATGGAACAGGACCAGGTGAGCTGGCTGGGGAGGTGCCAGGGGTTTGGGGGGAACTAAGGACATGAGGGAACTGATCCCAAGGAAATACAGCTGAGCCAGGACTGCCAGGGGGTGGACTGGGGAAGAGCATTCCCTGCTTAGAAAATTATTCCAACCCTGCTGAGAGGCTCCAGGTTGGGGTGGGAAAAGAAGAGTCGGCTGTTTTTAGAAGAGCCAAGATAGAAGTGCTGGAAGCGAGCCCATGCAGGGACTGGGAGTTTCCAAAAGGTCCTGAAAGGGCCCTCCAGAGTGGGTGAGGAGGCCCTGGCCCAGGGAGCTGAGACTGTGGGCTTCAAGGCCTCAGTCCCCATCAACCTGAGCAGTGCCAATCCAATTATGCTAACTGGAGAATCATACACAATAACATCTGAAGAAAGGTTTGCTGCTAAAAACGGTGTGAAAACCACGCAGTAGCCCAGCCCCCCACTTCACTCGAGGATATTCTAAGTACCAAAAGACTGGTTAAGAACATGTGTTCTAGAGTCAGATGCCTGAATTCAAGGCCAGCTCTAAGGTTGTCTTGCTGTATGACTTCAGGCATGTTTCTTAACGTCTCAGTCCCTCAGGCTACATCAGCGTTAAATGGGGATAATAAAAGTACTTTCCTCACAGGGATGTTGTGACAGTTAAATGAGATAGAATTTGAAAAAAATGCAGCATAATGACTGGCAATAGTAATCTCTCAATAAGTGTTACTGTGTTGTCACCATCATCTCAGGCCCAAGGTTACGCAGCCAGTTAGTGGCAGAGCAAGGGCCTCTGACTCCCAGGCCAGTGCTCTCTGTACTACATCAGCTGTTGTGATGTCAACAACAGGAAAGGAGAAAAAAAGAGGCATGAGATTTGAAAAAGAAACAGCCCTGGCCCTAAAAGGGTTTAAGCGGTGCAGTGGACAGACAGGAGCTGGGGTTTGGCAGTGACCCTGAACCTGGAGTGTTTTGGTCTCCACTTTTCCCATTGCTTGCTTCAGCTCCTTGGACCTTTGGCCCTGTTCTATCTGTGGCTGCTACCTCCACTTTTACTCCTAGCTCAGGCCTGGTGGAGTTGGGATGTATGACCTACAGGGACCCTTAGAGCAGGGTCTCTTAGGCTGAAGCCTCGGGCAGCATCCCTGAGGCTCCTCTTTGATGAAGTCAAGATGTAGCTGCTGGCACCTGGGCCAGGAGCCAAAGGCAGCTGGGAGACAAGCCGGTCTCACCAGGCTGTCCAGATCCCCTCTCTGCACCTGCCCTGCAGTGTGAAAGGAGGTGAGAGAGCCTTGTATAGGACTGGGAAAACCTGGGCCCTTGGGCTGCCCCTGAGCTCTCTCCTCCTGCGTGTGCCCTACAGATCCGCTCCCATACCAGCTTCGGGGCTCTGTGCCAGCGGACAGCAGCCAACCAGTGCTGCCCCAGCTGGTCCCTGGGCAACTATCTGGCTGTGCTCTCCAACCGCTCCTCCTGCCTGGACACTACCCAAGCTGACGCAGCCCGCACACTGGCCCTGCTTCGGACCTGTGCCCTCTACTACCATAGTGGTGCCCTGGTGCCCTCTTGTCTGGGACCCGGGAAGAACAAGTCCCCACGCTGTGCCCAGGTTCCCACTAAGTGCTCCCAGAGTAGCGCCATCTACCAACTCCTGCACTTTCTGCTCGACAGGGACTTCCTGAGTCCCCAGACCACTGACTACCAAGTGCCCTCCCTCAAGTACAGCCTGCTCTTCCTGCCCACCCCAAAGGGTGCTTCCCTGATGGACATCTACCTGGACCGGCTGGCCACCCCCTGGGGGCTCGCTGACAACTACACCTCCGTCACTGGCATGGACCTGGGCCTCAAGCAGGAGCTGCTGAGGTACTTCCTGGTCCAGGACACAGTGTACCCCTTGCTGGCTCTGGCTGCCATCTTTTTCGGCATCGCCCTGTACCTGCGCTCATTCTTCCTCACGTTCATGGTGCTGCTGGGGGTGCTGGGCTCACTGCTGGTGGCCTTTTTCCTTTACCAGGTGGCCTTCCGCATGGCCTACTTTCCCTTCGTCAATCTGGCAGCCCTCCTCCTGCTGAGCAGCGTCTGCGCCAACCACACGCTCATCTTCTTCGACCTGTGGCGCCTCAGCAAGAGCCAGCTGCCGTCGGGGGGGCTGGCGCAGCGCGTGGGCCGCACCATGCACCACTTCGGCTACCTGCTGCTGGTCTCCGGCCTCACCACGAGCGCGGCCTTCTACGCCAGCTACCTGAGCCGCCTGCCGGCCGTGCGCTGCCTCGCCCTCTTCATGGGCACGGCTGTGCTGGTGCACCTGGCGCTCACGCTGCTCTGGCTGCCCGCCTCCGCCGTGCTCCACGAGCGCTACCTGGCGCGCGGCTGTGTGCGCCGGGCGCGGGGCCGGTGGGAGGGCAGCGCGCCTCGGCGGCTGCTGCTGGCGCTGCACCGGCGGCTCCGGGGCCTGCGGAGGGCGGCGGCCGGCACCTCGCGTCTGCTCTTCCAGCGCCTGCTGCCCTGCGGCGTCATCAAGTTCCGCTACATCTGGATCTGCTGGTTCGCGGCACTGGCGGCAGGGGGCGCCTACATCGCCGGCGTCAGCCCCCGCCTGCGGCTGCCCACGCTGCCGCCGCCCGGCGGCCAGGTCTTCCGGCCCAGCCACCCCTTCGAGCGCTTCGACGCAGAGTATCGCCAGCTGTTCCTGTTCGAGCAGCTGCCGCAGGGCGAGGGCGGCCACATGCCCGTGGTTTTGGTGTGGGGCGTCCTGCCTGTGGACACTGGCGACCCTCTGGACCCTCGTAGCAACAGCAGCCTGGTGAGGGACCCTGCCTTCTCGGCCAGTGGCCCTGAGGCCCAGCGCTGGCTGCTGGCACTCTGCCACCGGGCCCGGAATCAGAGCTTCTTCGACACCCTGCAGGAAGGCTGGCCCACGCTGTGTTTCATGGAGACCCTCCAGCGCTGGATGGAGAGCCCCGGCTGCGCCCGCCTGGGGCCTGACCTCTGCTGCGGCCACTCGGACTTCCCCTGGGCCCCCCAGTTTTTCCTGCACTGCCTGAAAATGATGGCTCTGGAGCAAGGCCCGGATGGCACCCAGGACCTGGGACTCCGCTTTGATGCCCATGGCAGCCTGGCCGCCCTGGTCCTGCAATTCCAGACCAACTTCCGGAATAGTCCGGACTACAACCAGACCCAACTCTTCTACAATGAGGTCAGCCACTGGCTGGCAGCGGAGCTGGGCATGGCACCTCCAGGCCTGCGCCGTGGTTGGTTCACTAGCCGTCTAGAGCTGTACAGCCTGCAGCACAGCCTGAGCACTGAACCTGCTGTGGTGCTGGGCCTGGCTTTGGCACTGGCCTTTGCCACACTGCTGCTGGGCACCTGGAATGTTCCCCTCAGCCTATTCTCTGTGGCAGCTGTGGCAGGCACCGTGCTGCTCACTGTAGGACTCCTGGTTCTCCTTGAGTGGCAGCTCAACACTGCCGAGGCCCTGTTTCTCTCTGCCTCAGTGGGCCTCTCAGTGGACTTCACTGTCAACTACTGCATCTCCTATCACCTGTGCCCACACCCTGACCGCCTGAGCCGTGTGGCCTTCTCTCTGCGCCAGACCAGCTGTGCAACAGCAGTGGGGGCTGCAGCCCTGTTTGCGGCCGGCGTGCTCATGCTGCCTGCCACAGTGCTGCTTTATCGCAAGCTGGGCATCATCCTCATGATGGTCAAATGCGTCAGTTGTGGCTTTGCCAGCTTCTTCTTCCAATCTCTCTGCTGTTTCTTCGGGCCAGAGAAGAACTGTGGGCAGATCCTCTGGCCCTGTGCTCACCTACCATGGGATGCTGGTACTGGGGACCCTGGTGGGGAGAAGGCAGGCCGCCCACGACCAGGGTCAGTTGGGATGCCCGGGACCTGCTCAGAGCAATATGAGCTACAGCCCCTGGCACGGCGTCGGAGCCCCAGCTTTGACACCAGCACAGCCACCAGCAAGCTGTCCCACCGGCCCTCAGTACTCTCTGAGGATCTGCAGCTCCATGATGGTCCCTGCTGTTCCCGGCCCCCACCAGCCCCTGCCTCCCCAAGGGAGCTGCTGCTGGACCACCAGGCAGTCTTCAGCCAGTGCCCTGCCCTGCAGACCTCCTCCCCCTATAAGCAGGCTGGCTCCAGCCCCAAAACACGGGCCAGGCAGGACTCCCAAGGGGAGGAGGCTGAGCCCCTGCCAGCCTCGCCAGAAGCCCCAGCCCACTCCCCTAAGGCCAAGGCTGCAGAGCCTCCTGATGGCTTCTGTTCCTCAGCCAGCACCCTGGAGGGGCTCAGCGTCTCTGATGAGACCTGCCTAAGCACCTCTGAGCCCAGTGCTCGTGTACCAGATTCCGTGGGTGTGTCCCCAGATGACCTGGATGACACTGGGCAGCCAGTCCTTGAGCGGGGCCAGCTCAATGGGAAGCGGGACACCCTGTGGCTGGCGCTGAGGGAGACAGTGTATGACCCATCATTGCCCACCTCCCACCAGAGCAGCTTGTCCTGGAAGGGCCGAGGGGGGCCAGGGGATGGCAGCCCTGTGGTGCTGCCCAATAGCCAGCCAGACCTGCCAGATGTTTGGCTGCGCAGGCCCAGCACCCACACGTCGGGCTATAGCAGCTGAGGGGGACCCGGGGAGGCCAGACAGGGCACGGAACCCTGTCAGGGATGACAAGGCAAGGGCAGCAATAGGCTGGAGCCTGAAGGTATTTCTCCAGATCCACAGGGAGAGGTCTCACCCTCCAGCTGTGGATGTTAAACCCTGCCAGATGTCCCAGGCTTGATCTGTCTGCTCTTACTCCTCACACCTGGAGGATTCCAGCAGGAGGGGTTTTGGAGGGGACCTGCTTGTGACCTGCTGAGGGCTTGTCTGCCCCCACAGCACCATCTAAAACCCCTCCTCTAGAAGTGGGGAAGGCCGGATGTGTAGCTTTGGGTATCGGAGGAGGCTGACCTGGCCCCCATCCCAAGTTACAAGAACTTCAGTGAGACTAAGGGACCCCCATCCTAGGGATCTTGTCAGGGTTTCTTACTGACCAGAGGAGCCCGCAGAAATCTTCGCAGCCTCCTGAGTCTCACCCCTTTCATACGCTCTTCATCAGGACACTTCCCTCTCTTTCCGGAGCTTCTCTGGGCAGAATTAGGCTGGGGCCTCTCTCCCCAACTGCCCTGCTCTCCTCATACTCACCAGTTTGACCAGAAATTCTCCAAATCCAGCCATAGATGGCTGCTGGGAATGCAGCAGGAGAAGGAGGATGGTCAGCCTCGGAGCATCTCTAAATTACGGGACAGTCCCTCTTTGGAAGCAGGCTCGTGTGCTCTCCTGTGTTAATAAACGATAATAATCCTTTCCATCTCTGCACATTTTAGTCTCCTTGGAATCTATCTCACTACTTCACTACAGGGTAGCCTGACATTGGTCAGGTTCTTTTGCCCCCAATTTATAGGTAAAGACATTGAGGCTAAGTAAGATGAACTGACCTCAAAGTCACTTAGCCACTACATGGCAGAGCGGTTTCATTCCACCACTACAACCTCCAGTCTCCCCTTGGCTACCTGCCTTGTGGACATTGGCATATGGCTGTCTTGATCTTTCACCTCGAGCACCCTCTTCCAATCTGCTTTCTCTGGTGTCTCTGACTGAACCCAGCCACCCTCTTTGGGCCTCCACTTCCTGAGAGAGCTGTATTCCAAACAAACCCAGGAGTTCCTCTCCATCTCCCCTGTGCCTGCCTCTGGAATCTGGCTGAGATGTCTGCTGGCCCTGGGGCGTCCTGGCTGACCTGATTCCCAGGCTTCAGGACCATGCCTCTTCTACGGCCACAGTGTATAAGAGGCCCCACCAGAAGAGATACTGAGGGGCAGAAGAGGTGAAGCCAAATCCAGTCAAGGCACGAACTCAGACCTGCCCTTTGGGGAGTGTGTGAGTTGCTTCCCAGGTCAGGGTCCCCATCTTTTTAAGGACAAGTCTCTCTGTGGAGCGTTAAGCAGACCAAAGACTGGCTCCTCCTTCTCAAAGTAGAGTCTGGTGGGGAAGTTTTATCCCATGTGAGAGCTCATGACATCAGGTGGCATCAACACGTTTATTGAACACCTACTTTGCATATGATACTACAAGGGGACAGACGTGCGGAAGAAAAATTGAACACCACCCTCAAAGAGCTCACTTTCTAGCTGGGGAGACAGCTTATATGCACACGCAGGCATCGGATGGCTCACCAACGGCACCATATGCCTGCCATCATCATCATTGTTGGAGCTCAAGTACCCAGGACTGGGTAACAAGAAAGGCTTTCTGGAGGAGGAAAAACGAGCTGGGCTTCAGAAGACCAAGCATCTCAGACTGGAAGGGGCCTTGGCGATCACTTATTCCAGCAGTTTTCAAACTTTGTAGCCTCAGGACTCTTTCTTCAAAGAAGCTCTGTGTGGAAAAACAATATATAAAACAGGTAAAAAGCAGCTACTCTGGTGGGTGCTGGGTGTTGGGGGTGGAGTCAGCTCAGCCTCTCTTTCCACTGCAGCCTCTCCGGGGACCTGGGGAACCCTTCAGGCTCCTGGCAGCTTCACAGAATGCAATATGAAAGCTACTGATCCAGGCTATTTTACAGAGGAGTGTCAGAAAAGGGAAGGGATTTTTCCAGGGTCAAATAGTCTGTGGCAGAGCTGGAGGCAAATCAGATGATGTTTTTGTTTTATTTAGTTTTTTTATTGTTGAAACCTACTTCCTACTCCAAGTAGCCCATGAGAAGTGGAGCAGAAACCCAAAAGAGACATGGGAGTTGTGGAAGAGACAGAAGATAGTAGGCAGCTATAGCAGGATACCTTGGCTCCTTTGCAAGATAAGTAAATCAAGATGCGTAACTCCTGACACCAGGAAGGGGAGGCTGGAACCTAATTTAAACCTGTCCCCTGGGGGTCTGCTGGGACCTCTCTCTTCATGTCCAGGTAGCATTTGGCGTCTCTGGCCTAGAGCTGCTCATCAGCCGTGGTTTTTCTGATAATGGTGTCCCTCTGTTGTCACGCAGCCAGGCTGAGAGAGCCCTGGTATCCTCAGGGGCAATGAGCCACAGGGAGGTCAAGTGAACTCTTCCTCCTGAGCATGAGCAGAAGGCACTTTGCCTGAACACAACCACTGAAATGTTAGAATGCAGAGGGGTGGATGGGTGGGCATGAGGGACTCGGGCACACCCGAGGGCCCTACTTGGGGATTTCCGGGTCACATTCTTACAGGCTGTGGCCACACAACACTGCAGGAAGGTGAATGAGCCATAGCAGCTGATGCATTGATTAGACGTGTTCTTTATGTTGCCAGGCCCAGAAGAACCCAGCAGTAATCTAAAACATTACCTCATACCTAGCGTGGCCCAAACCAACAGCAGGCAATCCACATCAGCAGAAAATCCAGCCTGCCTCTCTAGCTCTGACTTTGGAATGTGGAACTTAAAGCACTTTCAATTTCCTTTGAGTTGCAGCAGATCCTTCACTTTATTATCATTAGGGGCACTTTACAATGAGTGTATGTCCCTGGAGACATGGCTTATAAGCACGCTGTGAGGCACACGAAAAGGACTCAAAGCAGTCATGCTTGCCCTGCAAAATTCAAGAAATGATTTCTCCACACTCAGACGCTTTCATAGAACTACATTAACACTCATTTGGAACTTGAGGTCATTTCCCCTATTTGTGCCACTGATCCTTGAACTCACATTCTGAGTACGAGTATGTATCCTGTATGTGATTAAAATACAACTTGAGGCCGGACGTGGTGGCTCATGCCTGTAATCCCAGTACTTTGGGAGGCCGAGGCAGGCGGATCACTGGAGGTTAGGAGTTTGAGACTAGCCTGGCCAACATGGTGAAACCCCGTCTCTACTAAAACTACAAAAATTAGCTGGGTGTGGTGGGGGATGCCTGTAGTCCTAGCTACCTGGGAGGCAGAGGTAGGAAAATCGTTTGAACCCAGGATGCAGAGGCTGAAGTGAGCCGAGATCATGCCACTGCACTCCAGCCTGGATGACAGAGCAAGACTCCATCCCAAAAAAAAAAAAAATATATATATATATATATATGTATTATGTATATATAAACTTGATATAGTCTGTTACCATAGGAAAACTTGGCTTCCACGACTTCCATGGCTGTGGTGATTTGGGGACTTTTAGAATGACAATGTTAGACAGATTGATTTTTTATTGGCTGAATCTTAGATTTTACTGATATATAGCATATCCCATACCATGATATTCGGGCAATATTACAGCTTGAGACAATTTTTAAAAAGACATTTCTCAAGCGAGTTATAAGCCAAACTTTCCTAGCCCCCTCCAACTCATTCCGTCCTTCTCCCAATGCATGACAGGACAGGGAAAAAGGCTTTAAATCAGATTTTAAGAAAGAGGATATATTGGTTTACAACCTTTGCCTATTGTCCAGAGAGTTTCTGATCTTTTCTTTTCTTTCTTTTTTTTTTTTTGAGACAGAGTCTCACTCTGTCACCCAGGCTGGAGTGCAGTGGCACAATCTCGGCTCACTGCAAACTCCGCCTCCCAGGTTCACACCATTCTCCTGTCCCAGCCTCCCGAGTAGCTGGGACTACAGGCGCTCACCACCACACCCGGCTAATTTTTCATATCTTTAGTAAAGGCAGGGTTTCACCGTCTTAGCCAGGATGGTCTTGATCTCCTGACCTTGTGGTCCACCCACCTCAGCCTCCCAAAGTGCTGGGATTACAGGTATAAGCCACTACACCCGGCCCTGATCTTTTCTTTGACGGCGGCATTATCTCATTTTTTGATAATACACATGGGTATTGGCAAGCTCTTGGGACCCCATGCCAAGCATCAAGATCCCATTTACATGGTGATAGGAAACACAGACATTCCTCACCCTTTCCACCCTCACCCTTGTTCACAGGGATGACTGTAACTAAGGTCTGCAGGTATTTATGCTTAGGAGAAGAAATTGTAGCTCAATTCACCAGGAAGATGGGAAACAAAAGAAAGCCACTATGTGCTATGTAAATGTCTAGCCATCCAAAACCACCCTATGCAGAGGAACCCTGGAAGGGCCTTGATAAATTACTCATAATTATTATCAGGCCTCTTTGTGATTACTCACATTTCTCTCAACATAGGGGAAAGATCAGCATTTTACCAAATCCACAACCATCAAACAAACAAGAGCTTTAATGCTGCTGAAGAAAATCACACAGCTGAGCAGATAGATGTAGATTTGAATTCATGGCCACCTATCTTAACTGGACCCTCAGCTCTGCCTAGCTAGTATTCATTCTAGCTACTAGTTTTAATTATTTGTATCGACTCTTTTATATTTTCTCCACCTTCTCAAATATCTGATGCCCTCAACTTCCCCCACCCCTCAGTGGACAAAAAAAAAAAAAAAAAAATACATTCTTCATGAAGAAAATTGAAGCCTTCAAATAGAAATTTCACCTTCAAGGCACTAAAGCCCCTACTTACCCACCCCCGCTCCTGCCTGCTCCTCTCCCCATCCCTTCTGCTACAACGAAGGAAGCAGTAATGGCTCCATCAATGGCTTCTCACACTTTGTGTCAGAGGCTTCACACGAGGGTTTGCACTCCCCTACAAGGACATGAAGACTTTCTAGAAGGTAGGTGGACACAGATAGTTTTAAAGTAATCCATTTCCAGAGCTGCCTTCTCCATATGTCCCCCTCCTCATATTGGTGGGCCTAAGAAGTAGCCAGAGGCCTGACAGCTCTCCTTCCCCACTTCCACTTTCACCAGTTGCCTCCCCTTCCTCATTCTGAATCCTACTCTGGCACCTTGCTCTGCGCTGTTAAAAACAAATAAAAGGGCTACTTGAGAATGCTCTGCTTGAGGAAGTCATCGAAAGAGCAAAGCCTGGAGAGCTTCTTTGAGAAGGTTCACAGGGGCAGCCCTGTGGCTCAGTTCTGTGCCTTCTTCATTTAAGAATTCAAATTCAGGCAAGGCGTGGTGGCTGACGCCTGTAATCCCAGCACTTTGGGAGGCCGAGGCGGGTGGATCACGAGGTCAGGAGATGGAGACCATCCTGGCTAACACGGTGAAACCCCGTCTCTACTAAAAATACAAAAAAATTAGCCGGGCATGGTGGTGGGCACCTGTAGTCCCAGCTACTCGGGAGGCTGAGGCAGGAGAAGGGCGTGAACCCGGGAGGCGGAGCTTGCGGTGAGCCGAGATCACACCACTGCACTCCAGCCTGGGCGACAGAGCGAGACTCCATCTCAAAAAAAAAAAAAAAAAAAAAAAAAAATTCAAATTCATTGAACATGTTATATTGTAAAATATATATATATTAAAAAAGAAAAAATAAAAATTTTTTAAATAATTCAAGTTCAGGTGAGACACAGTGGGTCATGCTTGTAATCCCAGTGCTTTTGAAAGACTGAAGTGGGAGCATGGCTTGAGGCCAGGAGTTTGAGACCAGCTTGGGCAACATAGCAAGATCCCATATCTACAAAAAATAATTTTAAAAATTAGCTGGGCATGGTGATATGTGCCTGTAGACCCAGCTACTCCAGACGCTGAGGCAAGAGTATCATTCGAACTCTGGAGTTCAAGGTTACAGTGAGCCATAATCACATTATGGCACTCCAGCCTGGCAACAGAGCGAGACCTTAACTCTAAAAAGAAAGAAATAAAGAAGAAATCAAACTGAAAGTGAGATGGTTGACACAGGATACATATTAAGCACATCGATTTGAATGGAAAAATAAAATCAGACTTTTCCTGTTAGAAGGTCAGATTTGGCTCACAGGTTTGACAGAGAGGGTAGCCTTTGCAAGTAGGATGTATGGTGGACATTTTCCCTAAAATGGAATAACTTTAATCTGCAGCTCCACAGTTTGAACAGAAACAGACTGAAAGTACAGATACAACTTCCCTTTCCAGCCAAGATGGAGGAGCAGGGGCCAAGTTTACCCTCCTGCCTGAAACAACCAACCAAACAGAAAACACATGAAATAATGAGTTTCAAGACACTGGACATGAGGTAACAAAAGACAGTGATCTCTCAGAGGCAAGAAACAAACAAGGTGAACCCCTCAGTTGCCCAGCTTACTGCTTGAGAGGATGTATTTCATGGAGGGAGAACCTAGGCAAAGCAAGTGACTCTGAGGTGAGGGGATAGCTGAGAGTTTGGAGCAGCCAACTGGCTAGAGTGCTCAGGACAGGGTACTGGAGAGGAGAAAGGTGGATACATAGAGAATTCTGGGGATCTGCAAAGGGCCCCTATTGAGTGTTCAACAGAGTGTGATTCATCATATAAGTGTAAAGAAACCACTTGAGACAAAGGAAAGAACCACCCGAAACAATGGGCTGGAACAGTAGCCAGGAGTCACACAGAGCCTGGACAGTGCCTGTCCCCATCAGCCAGATCGGAAAACCTCATAATTTATGGAGCATTGGTCAGAGCTCTCAGAAGGGCCTTGCCTCGTAGTGGGGATTCATTAGCCCTAGTTTAAACATTGCTAGATCCTACCTAACAAATCTCAAAAGTGAGACCTGAAGGAATCAAGCTGTTTCTAAGTAACTGAACTGCCTCCCAGAACAAAGCCCGAGAACATTTACAGAAATCCAAAATTAACAAGCACGCAAAAATGTAAAATTCACAGTGCCTGATTCTCCAATAAAAAATTACCAGTCATGTGGTCGGGCGCGGTGGCTCACGCCTGTAATCCCAGCACTTTGGGAGGCCGAGGCAGGCAGATCACAAGGTCAGCAGATCAAGACCATCCTGGCTAACACGGTGAAACCCCGTCTCTACTAAAAAATACAAAAAATTAGCTAGGTGTGGTGGCGGGTGCCTGTAGTCCCAGCTACTCGGGAGGCTTTGGGAGGCTGAGGCAGGAGAATGGCGTGAACTCAGGAGGCGGAGCTTGCACTGAGCCAAGACTGAGCCACTGCACTCCAGCCTGGGCAACAACGCAAGACTCCGTCTCAAAAAAAAAAAAAAATTACCAGTCAAGCAAACTATGACCCATCATAAGGAGAAAAATCAATTGAAACCACCACAGCTGACACCTATGTGAGAACTGGACAAGGACATTAAAAGAATTATTATAACTGTATTCCATATGTACTAAGTAGAGACTAGGAATATATTTTTAAATACCCACTTTGAATTTTAGAGACGAAAACTAAAATGTCTGAGATGATGGGGTGGGTGGGGTAGGCAGAAAGAAGAGGATGGGAAGAAGTACCAAGGGGAAGGAGGAATGATTTGGGTATGACGGGTGGGTGTGTTTATTATTTTAATTGTGGTGATGGTTTCACAGGTATATGTAATTTCTAAACTTATCAAATTGTACACTTAAAATATGTGGTTTATGGAATGTTAATTATATCTCAATAAAATTGTTAAAATTGTACTGAAACAAAACCATTGGGGGGAACTGGGTAAAGAGTCCAAAGGACCTCCCTGCACTATCATTGTAACTTCCTGTCAATTATAACGATTCCAAAATAAAGAATTTAAAAGTGTTTTTAAAATTAAAAAAAAAAAGTCTGAGATGAAAAATCACTGAATGGAATAACAACAGTGTAGACATTGCAGAAAAAAAAAACAGTAGTGCACTTGAAGACATAACAATATAAATTATCCAAAAAACACCAAGAGAAAGAATTTTAGAAATGAATACAAAGGGCTAGGCGCAGTGACTCATGCCTGTAATCCCAACACTTTGGGAGGCTGAGGCAGGCGGATCACCTGAGGTCAGGAGTTCGAGACCTCCCTGGCCAACATGGTGAAACCCTGTCTCTGGTAAAAATACAAAAATTAACCTGGCGTGGTGGTGCACACCTGTCATCCCAGCTACTCGGGAGGCTGAGGCAGGAGAATCACTTGAGTACGGGAGACAGAGGTTGCAATGAGCTGAGATGGCACCACTGCACTCCAGCCTGGGCAACAGAATGAGACTCCATCTCAAAAAAAAAAAAAAAAAAGAAAAGAAAAGAAATGAATACAAAGTATACACAATATGACCAGGTGGGTGGCTTATGCCTGTAATCTCTGCACTTTGGGAGGCTATGGTGGGAGAATCAGTCGAGGCCAGGAGCTCCCGACCAGCCTGGGCAATATAGCAAGACCTCATCTCCACAAAAAAAAATTTTTTTAATTAGCCAGGCATGGTGGCATGTGCCTATAGCCCCAACTACTTGGGAGGCTGAGGCAGGAGGATTGCTTGAGCCCAGGAGTTGAAGGCTGCAGTGAGCTATGATCGCACAACTGCACTCCAGCCTGGGCAACCAAGCAAGACCTTATCTCAAAAAAAAAGAAAAAAGTAAACAATATACAACAGGCAGAAAGTATGTCCCTTATAATGATTTAAAGTCATGAAAAAAATTTAAGCCAGGTGAGATGGTGCATGCCTACAGTCTTGGCTACTCAGGAGGCTGAAGTGGGAGGATGGCTTGAGTCCAGAAGTTCAAGGCTGCAGTACGCTATCTATGATCACACCTGTGAATAGCCACTGCACTCTAGCATGGATGACATAGCAAGATCCTGCCTCTAAAAAAATAAAAATAAAAGTACACTTAAATATTAAGTATCAAGTAAAAACAGGCAAGAGGGTTTTTTTGTTTTTGTTTTGTTTTGTTTTGTTTTTGGTTTTTTTGTAGGGGCATATGAATAAAGGAATTTAAAGATGCTACTCTGGAGCCCATCTTCCTTCTTCCTTGCTCCTGAGCATCCTTTCCATCCATTCTACTGGCTCGTTCTTATGGGCACATATATCCACAGCTTTTTTTTTTTTTTTTTTTTTTTTTTTTTTTTTGAGACGGAGTCTCTCTCTGTCACCCAGGCTGGAGTGCAGTGGTGCCATCTCGGCTCACTGCAAGCTCCGCCTCCCAGGTTGACGCCATTCTCCTGCCTCAGCCTCTGGAGTAGCGGGGACTACAGGCACCCGTCACCACGCTCGGCTAGTTTTTTTGTATTTTTAGTAGTATTTTTAGTGTTAGCCAGGATGGTCTCCATCTCCCGACCTTGTGATCCGCCTGCCTCAGCCCCTCAAAGTGCTGGGATTACAGGCTGAGCCACCCTGCCCGGCCCACATGTCCACAGCTTTAGAGAAAGCTTTCTTTGACCCCCATAACCCATCTCCAGTTACTGCCCAGTTGCTCTGCTTTTTTTGCAACAGACTCCTGGAGTTACCCTGCCATCTCTGCTTCCTCATCTCCCACGTACTCTTCAACCCATGCCCATGTGACTGCCACTGCAAACGCTCCACCAGCATTCCTCTTGCTAGACTCATCACGACTTCTCTGTTGCCAAATTCATTGGATGCTTTTCGTTCTCATTCTACTTGCCCTTTCAACTATTTTTTTTTTTTGGTTCCCAAGTTTTATTCAAGAACTCATACAAAATATTCCTGATAAATGAAATTTAATCCTCATCTTCCTGCTCTTCTTCGTCCTGGTTAATCTGGAAGTAACGTAATTCATAACTCTCTTTGCTGTTAGCAACTACGCGCAACCAGTCACATAGATTATTCTTCTTCAAATATTTTTTGGTGAGATATTTCAAATACCTTTTGTAGAAAGACACCACAGATGTCACGGTGATCTTACTCTTGCTCCTTTCGATGGTTACCACCCCTCCACCAAGGTTCCCAGCTTTTTCCTTCACTTTGATCCTTTCTTGCAAAAACTGCTCAAAATTGGCAGCATCCATGATTCCATCTTCTACAGGGTGGATGCAATCAAGAGTGAACTTCAGAACCCGCTTCTTTTTTTTGTCCCCCTTCGCCACAAGCTTTTTCGCAGGAACCATGGCAGCAGCGGAGTTAGAAAGTCAACTATTTTCAATAGTTCACCACTCCCTCCTTCAGCAGCTTGCCACTTCCTCCTTAGATTTTGGAACACCACCCTTTTTTTGTTCTCTTCTCACCTCTCTGGCACCTCTTTATCAGGTTTCTTGGCAAGCACCTTATTAGCATTGCAACTTCAAAATGCTGGTGTCCCTGTCCTTGGCCCAAAGACTCTCTGCACACTTCTTCTCTTGATCTCATCAAATATCAAGGTTTTGTTTTATTTTATTTTGTTTGAGACAGAGTGTCGCTCTGTCACCCAGGCTGGAGTACAGTGGCACCATCTCGGCTCACTGCAACCTCCACCTCCCAGGTTCAAGTCATTCTCCTGCCTCAGCCTCTCGAGTAGCTGGGATTACAGGCATGCACCACCATGCCTGGCTAATTTTTCTATTTTTAGTAGAGATGGGATTTCACCATGTTAGCCAGTCTGGTTTCGAATTTCTGGCCTCAAGTGATCCCACCTCAGCCTCCCAAAGTGCTGGGATTATAAGCGTGAGTCACTGTGCCCGGCCATTGTTTTGTATTTTTAGCAGAGACAGGGTTTCATCGTGTTGGCCAGGCTGGTCTCGAACTCCTAAATATCAAGATTTTAAGTACATTCATATGTCAATAACTCCCAAGAGTGTATCTCCAATCCAGGCTCTCTTCTGGGCTCAAGGCCTGTATTTCCAATTGCCTACATGACCAACCCACTGGAATGCCTCAAAGATATGTCTGGTTTTCCACGTTCAAAACTGAATTCTCAATTTCCCCAGCAGAAAATAGTGGCTCTGTCCTCACAATTATTCAAGCCCAATTATTCGAAAAGAAAAAGGGCTGGGTGCGGTGGCTCACGCCTGCCCCAGCACTTTGGGAGGCCGAGGCGGGCAGATCACCTGGGGTCAGGAGTTTGAAACCAGCCTGGCCAACATGGTGAAACCCCGTCTCTACTGAAAATATAAAAAATTAGCCAAGCATGGTAGCAGCGCCTGTAATCCCAGCTACTTGGGAAACTGAGGCAGGAGAATCGCTTGAACTCAGGAGGCGGAGGTTGCAGTGAGCCGAGCCAAGATGACACCACTGCACTCCAGCCTGGGCAACAGAATGAGACTTCGTCTCCAAAAAAAAAAAAAAAAAGAAAGAAAAAAAAGAATATATATATATAAATTGATCAGGTACAGTGGCTCATGCCTGTTGGGAGGCTGAGGTGGGAGGATCATTTGAGGCCAGGGGTTTAAGACCAGCCTGGGCAACATAGCAGGACCCCATCTCTACAAAAAGTAGCTGGGCCTGGTGGCATGCACCTTTAACCTTTAGTCTTAGCTACTCAGGAGACTAAGGTGGGAGGATCTCCTGAACCCAGGAGTTCAAGGTTGCAGTGAACTATGATTGCACTCCAGCCTGGGCAACAGAGTGAGACCCTGTCTCAAAAAAATAAAATACAGTAAAATAAAATATAAATTGGATGACACTCTCCTGCTATAATGCTTCAGTGACTTTCCATTACTTTTAGATAAAATCTAATCTCTATACCTTAGCCTGTAAAATTTGTCTTTTGACTTCTTATTTCTCCAGTTTTATCTGTACCACTCTCTTCCTATCTTTCTGTGCCTAGGGAAGAACCCATTTCTGCCTTGGGACTTTGCATTTTCCCCTTTCCCCAATGATTAACTCCCTCTCCTCCTTCCTTAATCGAACATCATCTCAGAGAGGTCTTCCCTGAGCCCCCAATATAATCTAAGTTTCCCTGCTTTTCTATCTTATAGGATTTTGTATTTTCTCTTCATTGTGTGTGAGTGTGTGTGTGTGTGTGTGTGTGTGTGTGTGTGTGTTTTGGTTTGGTTTTTGAGATCATGCTCTGTCACCCAGGGTGGAGTGCAGTGGTGCAATCTCGGCTCACTGCAACCTCTGCCCCCCGGGGGTCACACAATCCCCCTACCTCAGCCTCCAGGGTAGCTGGGACTACAGGAGCATGCCACGACGCCCGGCTAATTTTTGTATTTTTTGTAGAGATGGGGTTTCACTATGTTGCCCAGGCTGTTCTTGAACTCCTGGACTCAAGCAATCCACCCGCCTCCACCTCCCAAAGTGCTGAAATTACAGCTGTGAGCCACTGCGGCCAGCCTTCTTCACAATTTCACCACAATCCGTAAATATTTATTTATTCAGGTGATTATTTGTTCACTGTCTGTTTCCTAAGTTGTAAACTCCAGGAGGCAGAGCCAAGGTCAATCTTGATATTTGCTCTCCCTCAGTCCCTCCCACCCACTGAGAACACTGCTGGGTAATCAGGAAGTGCTCAATAAATGCTGGATGAAATGAATGAACTAGTGCATTTAATGATGCAAACTACCCTGTTTATTAGGAGTAGCTTTGAATCGCTACTTAAAATCTGGGTAAGTACTATTAAAATTAGGACCTCAGGTAGGTGCCTCAGGTATCTCAGCCCATAGGTCCTTTTCTTCAAGCTTCACCTGCCACTCTCCTCCTGTAACGTGTAGTTTTCATCCAAATAACCTGTGCTCCTGGCAATATCCCTAACAATCCCAAACTAAATAAAGAGGATTGTGACATGGACCCTTAATGTGGCCACGTTTGCGTCTCCATCCCGGAATATGACGCTGGTAGCTCATTAGCTCCATTCAAGCCTACAAATTGCATCACCCTCCTCCTCCGCCCAGACCTGGGGGCTCCAACACCTTTCGCTAGGTCTGCCTCTGGCCTCCGAGCGAACCTTCCGTACAGCATGGCGGCTCCCGAACCGGCGCCAGGGGACAGAATGTTCCGTACAACATGGCTTTCTACGGAGTGCGATTCCCACCCACTTCCGCCCAGCTACCGGAAGTTTCCATTTGAAACCGAGGCGGCCAACTTGGCAGGCGGCGCGACAGTTGCTTCAGGGCATCTTTTGAAAGAGAGCGACAAGGACTGCGGGCAGGACCGGCGGGCTCCTGGGTTCGGCTCTCCCGGGGCGAGGGACTGGGCTGGATGGGAGGAAGGACGGAAAGAGCTGGGAAAGGAGGATTTTCTCTTTTCCAACCCCGAGCCGAGGCCTGTCGGGTCGCGCTATCCCCAAGCCCACCACTCTCGGGCCCAGTAGTCCAGCGCTGGGTAACATTCATCCTGTACCTTCCAGAGTTCAGCCGTGCCGCCTCGTTACGATGACCAGTGTGGTTAAGACAGTGTATAGCCTGCAGCCCGCCTCTGCGCTGAGCGGCGGCCAGCCCGCAGGTGAGTGCCCACGCCGCGCCCGGGGCACTGCGGCCCGGCCGGGGATGGTCCCGGGAGTGTGGAGATCCAATGGGTGGCGTGGGCACTGGGAGGGTGTCCCGCCGGCCCTGAAAACCTGCGAGCGCCCTATAACCAAGGTGTGTAGGTTTATGATGGGAGTTAGGGGAAGGGCCATGTGGTAGGATTTTAGACCTGCTCTGCATTTTTCTGCCCGCGTATGTACTGTATTCATCAGTTAGATTTAAGTTGTTGGTTATTGTACAGTGTTATTCCCATTAAGCTAGGAATCCCCTTCTAACCGGTTATCCGTCTTATTTCCAGACTTGGGTCATCTTGAGGGATTGGGTTTGTTTTCAGGGAGGAAAGAGGAGAATCATTTGAGAAGTGGAATGCTTAGGGTTCTTTGTTCACCTTTACATCTGCGCCGTGTTTCTCGAGGTAATTATTGAGAATTACCACATTCTCAATACACGTTTGTTGAGTGAAGTGGGAGAGAGGGGTTAGACCTAGGCAAAGTATTTGAGAAACTTGGGCGAAGAGACAGACATGATTAAAAATAGAGTTTTTAATTGCTTTGCCATCTGCTTTGTGTTGCTTTGCTTGTGGTTCAAAGTCATCTCATGGGGTTTGCAGTCGGGAAACTGCCTAATCTAGAGATTGTAGTACAGAATAAGCTTCAGACATCAGAAAACTGGTGTGGGAGATTGTGGAGTAGCTATTTGTGATCCCTTCCCAGATGATTCCACTCAGCTGGTACATAAACCTTGGCAGGATTGAGCTCTGAAGTAAATAGGCTTTTCTCCAAAGGCTTAATGGGTTGTTTGTTGTCTTGTGTAGCCACGGAACACCTGAATGGTAATCCTGGCACCAGCGGGGACTAGGAGTTGCTGGAAGAACTGGAGCCAGGTCTCAGCTGCTTGCTGTGTCTTTCCCTTAGATGCAGTGCCCTTAGTCAGTGGGCAGTGACTAGCTCTCTCAGCCAAGCTGCAAGTGTTCATCTCTTGGGTTTACATCTCTGTCCCAGCTTTATGATCATATGTAACTGGAACAGTTTCAAATTTTTAGGCTGCCTCCCAGGTTTTTTGTTTTGATTTTGAGCATTGGCTGGATAAGTAATATATGCACATGTAAAAAAAAAAGTTGGAAAACCATATACAATGATAAACAAGTTTCCTTCCCTTCCTTGACACCAGCCATCCAGTTCCCCTCCCAGTGTCTCCCATTTTTAGGAGACAGCTTTGTGAAATCCTACCAAGTTTTTCCTACATTGCAGTCCTTAGGTTTTAGCAAATACGAATTATTGGAACCAATTCTAGTCAATGAAGAGTGTTAATTTTGATCAATCGACTGTTAATTCCATTTTACATGGAGTAGATTTGTTGTTTATAACTTGCTAATACTTGAGAGAGGAGAAGATGATATTTCTCCAAGGTTACTTTTTACTTCAGACAGACACCTCAAAAAGAACCCTTTTAATACCTCATTTGTACCGCATTTCTTCAATTTGATTTGATTGTAATGGCTCTTAAGTTAGGTCAAGCTTAAAGGGGCCATTTTACAGTCAACAAAGTGAGAATGAGTCCAGAAAAGCCTGCGTGTGAGGGTAGGGGTGCTTTTAACTCCACATAAGTTACTTGAATTTGCTGTAGAACATGAATGATGGACTGTGTGGTTGGGGAGCTGGCACAAGGATGAAGGAAAATTCTCACCTTTGGGGAAGAAGAGTGTTATGGCAGGGCCATTTCTCTGGTTATCTGGCAAGAAGATCAGATTAGAATGCCTAATAGGGAAACTCTAAACTTAACGAAGGGTAAACGAAAGAGCTGGTGGTAGAGGCAGTCAGCATGGAAGAGGAAGGGACCAGACAGGTGGTTTAGAGATGGTCTGTGAAACAACCTATGCAACTGTGAAGTGTTTGATTTATTCAACAAGCAGTTATTGAACCGCTGTTCATATGCCAAATATTCTTCTAGGTGATGGGGACACAAAGATGTCTTAGAGTGGTTAGGAAGATATTCTGGGAAAAAGAACGAAGTAACAATTTTAAAAAACTCAGAGCAGCTCAGTCATGCCTTAGGAGAGTGTGCAGCGTGCTTGGAGTTGCTTAACGAGATGGTACAAGGATTCAGCCATGTTTTACTTCCACCCTGCTCTCTGCTGGTGTCCATCTCCATGTTCACTTTTACAGCCTCCACCTTTCAGTTCAACGAAACTTTTGGCTACCCTCAAACACACTGTACTGTCCATTTAAAGAATTTTGGTTTTTATTGCCAATTAGCCTGGAAGTTTTATTCTTTTGAATTAATATCACATGTTGAAATTTGCCAGAATGAAAATAAAGATTTGGCCAGGCGTGGTGGCTCACGCCTGGGAGGCCACAGCAGGAGGATTGCTTGAACCCAGGAGTTCGAGGCCAGGCTGGGCAACATAGTGAGACCCTGTCTCTATTTTTTAAATTTTATTTTAAAACATATTTTAGGTGCCTGTAGTCCAGCTACTCAGGAGGCTGAGGCAGGAGAATCTCTTGAACCCAAGAGGCAGAGGTTGCAGTGAGCCAAGATCGCACCACTGTACTCCAGCCTGGGCCACAGAGCGAGACTCTGTCTCAAAAAATTAATAATATTTTTTAAAATAAAGATTTATGACAACTTAGAATGGGGCTCTGTTTGTTATAGGGTTGCAGCTGTCGGCTCACGATGCCAGAAGTTTTACCTCTCGTTTTCCTTTGCAGACACACAAACTCGGGCCACTTCTAAGAGTCTGTTACCTGTTAGGTCCAAAGAAGTCGATGTTTCCAAACAGCTTCATTCAGGAGGTCCAGAGAATGATGTTACAAAAATCACCAAACTGAGACGAGAGAATGGGTGAGAACGCATCATTAGTATCCAGTTAGAACATCTTCCTAGAAATTGATCAATACAAAGAATTAGAAAACAGGATTTTGGGGAATACAAGGCTCCTGAACAACTGGCCTTCAGTCAGTGGCCCAGAGCTGGGCAGCATTCCTGAGCTCTTTGCCAGAACCCTCTGGGTTGATCTTTCTGAAGAGACACAGCCAGGGCTATGAGAGGTGTTCTTTCCTCTTTCATCGCTTGCTCTGAGGATACAAATGGCAGCACTGTAGTCATACACCAACCCTGAGGGGTAGTCATGTGGGGTGGGGACTAGTTGTTACGCTAGGTTGCTGGTCTGACCACAGTCCAGCCCTAGCGTGGTGAGTGTGTGTGTCCCCAGCCAGCATTCAGTTCCCAGGTGAGTGAGGTTGACATGAGATAGCCACGCCATCTTGAGAGGAGCAGCTCTGTCAGGATGTTGGGGTGGTCGGGGTCATGCCCCATTGCTACTAATAAGCCTTTTTAATAGTCTCTGCTGAAACAATAATGCATAGTCCCTCAGAGCTCTCAAGCTTGTGCCATTTGCCTTGTATGTCATCCCTGGTTCTTTCCTCAGAAACTCAAGTTCTTTGTTCTGCCTGTTCACTGCACACTTAACAGTACTATGAGTCTCTGATTCATTTCTTTGTTTCTGCCCTCCTAGGCAAATGAAAGCTACTGATACCACCACCAGAAGGAATGTCAGAAAAGGGTGAGCATCAGGGTAAATCAACTTGGCCACTATTCTAGGGTAGTGGATCTCAATCCTTGTTTCTGCATCAGAATCACTCGTGGGACTTGTTTACTGTGTTAGGGTCTGGGTTCCACCTCAGGAACCTGCGTGGAATTTTCAGGGGTGAGGCACAGCTAGGTGTAAGAACCATTGTCAGTGCAAGAATCAGTAGTGCTACTATCTTGAGTCTCAAGCAAGAGCTTTTTGGACTCCACGCCAGGACCACTGTTGATCAGAAATCACACTTAGCTATGGCCCATCAACAGGAGGGTGAAGCCTTCAGGAGAGGAAGGGCTGCCTGTAGTTAGTGATCTCGAGATGAAGATTCTGGTGGTGGTGGTGGTGAAATCCGGGAGAGAAGGTTCATCTCTCATCTTTGAGGCTAGCTTCGAAGTTTTGCACTATCAGAAATAGAAATAATACGCTGAAAAGTCTGTACAAATAGGTTTTAGTTCCAGATCTATTATTTGGGCTTATCCTAAGAGTTTTGAAGATAGCAGGGCACAGTGGCTCATGCCTATAATCTCAACACTTTGGGAGGCCAAGGCTGGTGGATAACCTGAGGTTAGGAGTTCGAGTCCAGCCTGGGAAACATGATGAGACCCCATCTCTACTAAAAATACAAAAATTAGCTGGGCGTGGTGGCACATGTCTATAATCCCAGCTACTCAGGAGGCTGAGGCGGGAGAATCACTTCATCCCCAGAGGCAGAGGTTGCAGTGAGCCAAGATCACATCATTGCACTCCAGCCTAGGTGACAGAGCGAGACTCTGACTTAAAAAATTGAAAAAGTTTTGAAGACAAAATACTAGCAATAAAGACTGAGGCCGGGCGCGGTGGCCCAAGCCTGTAATCCCAGCACTTTGGGAGGCCGAGACGGGTGGATCATGAGGTCAGGAGATCGAGACCATCCTGGCTAACACGGTGAAACCCCGTCTCTACTAAAAAATACAAAAAAAACTAGCCGGGCGAGGTGGCGGGCGCCTGTAGTCCCAGCTACTC
>NC_037674.1:15718161-15907705 GCF_003255815.1 Theropithecus gelada
ACCTGTTTCTGGTTCCTCTGTTCTATACTGTATCAAATTTCTCTCCTGACTCCTTTGTTGAGAACTGTGTGGAAGGGATGTTAGCCATCATCTAATGCAGGTCTGGTTTTATATGAAGATTTGTTTACTACATTGTACTTTCCTCTTAGTTGCTGTTAGAAACTTTGCAAGAGGAGCTGAAGCTTTTTAATGAAACAGCCAAAAAGCAGATGGAGGAGTTACAGGTGAGAGGCAGACATCACCCTGACCATTTCCTACCACGATAGGTAGATTTCTTTCCTGTTTTTCTTTTTATTTTTAATAAACTTGCTAAATAATTTTAGATTTATAGGAAAGTTACAAAGATAATACAGAAAATTTACCCTGATACCTTTTTTTTTTTTTAATTTCCAACTTTTAAGTTCAGGGGTACATGGACACGGTGTGCAGGTTTGTTACAAGGTAAACATGTGCCATGGTGGTTTACTGCACAGATCATCCCATCACCTAGGTATTGAGCCCAGCATCTATTAGCTATTCTTCTTGATGCACTCCCTCCCCCAACCCCCAACAGTAACATCTTACATTATCCTGGTACATTTGTCAAAACTAAGAAATCAGCCAGGCATGGTGGCTTATGCCTATAATCCCAGCACTTTGGGAGGCAGAGGTGGAAGGATTACTTGAAGCCAGGAGTTTGAGACCAGCCTGGGAAACATAGTGAGATCCCATCTCTGCAAAATAAAATTTAGAAAATAGCCAGGTGTGGTGGAAGGCAGAGATTGCAGTGAGTCGAGACGGTGCCATTGCACTCCAGCCTGGGCAACACAGCAAGACTCCGTCTCAAAAAAAAAAAAGTATGAATAAACTAAGTTCATACCAATAATGCCTGTCTTGCTGGGTTGTTATAAAAGAGAATTATGTCCAGTACCTAACCCAGTGCCTGGCAAAGGTACTCACAGTATATGCTTTTTTTGAGAGAGAGAGAGATGGTGCATACCTGTAGTCCCAGCTGCTCAGGAGGCTGAGGCGAGAAGACCACTTGGTCCCAGGAGGGCAAGGCTGCAATGAGCTGTGATCATGCCATTGCACTCCGGCCTGGGTGACAGTGAGACTATGTCGCTAAAAATAGAAATTTTTTTTTTTTTTTGAGATAAAGCCTCGCTCTTACCCCCAGGCTAGAGTGCAGTGGCATGATAATCGGCTCACTGCAACCTCCACCTCCCGGGTTCAAGAGATTCTCTTGCCTCAGCCTCCCAAGTAGCTGGGATTACAGGCGTTTGCGACCACGCCCGGCTAATTTTTATATTTTTAGTAGAGACGGGGTTTCACCGTGTTGGCCAGGCTGGTCTCGAACTCCTGACCTCAGGTGATCCACCCGCCTTGGCCTCCCAAAGTGCTGGGATTACAGGTGTGAGCCACTGCGCCCGGCAGGAAAAAATTTTTTTTAAAAAAGAGACCAACATCAGTACATTACTATTAACTATATTCCAAGTCTTCATTTGGATTTTTTAGCATTTTTTTCCACCAATTTTTTTTTTCTTTCTGTTAGCGAGGCCTCTTAGAAATGTTCACATTGCCAAGGCATGAGGCAATGTGTAACACAGTAGGTTGCTCAGAGTTGGGAATTGGGAACTGTATGTAATCCTTTCTATGGAAACTTGATAACTTGAGGAGGAGACCTGTAGTAAACACAGATTCTTTGGTCTGGACTGCTTCAGATTGCTTGGATGAATCATGGGATATTGCCCCAAACCTAGAGATACAGGAGTCTAGTCCCTCTCTACTACTAGGGGGACAAATCCTAAAACCAGCACATAGAAACAAAATCTAAAATAGAAGATACAGTCTCTGTTGATACTCCAGCAGTCTTCCTTAGTGGAACAGGAGCATAATGTGGGTATTGTGTTTCCTGTTAGTCAAGAGTTTTGTGTATGTGTTGTTTTCCTTTGGAATGTCTTTCCATGCAGGCCTTAAAGGTAAAGCTGGAGATGAAAGAAGAAAGAGTCCGATTCCTAGAACAGCAAACCTTATGTAACAATCAAGTAAATGATTTAACAACAGCCCTTAAGGAAATGGAGCAGCTATTAGAAATGTAAGAAGAAGCAAGTGGCCAGATGGCTCCCTCTTGGGCATAAACTCTCAGAGGAAGCCACTTAGGATATCATCTTGGCCATGATCTTCTGGGACTCACCATCTCCAGAATGAAAGCAATTTCTACAGTAGAATTAAGGACAGTTTATGCTGAAATGGAATTCCTCATTTAAGCAAGTTTTCCCAACTTTCAGGTTGGTCAGCCCTCCTGAGCCTCACAGGTGGATAATTGAGGCCTACAAGAGAGGGAGGCCTAGGAGCTTGGATTGACCTTCTAGTCAACCACCTGATTCCAGCACACCATTATAATCCGGAGACTAAACCAACAACCAGAGGATCTAAAAGGTCACATTCAGATTTTCAGGAAGAAAATCTTCATTACAGTAGAGCACAAGTGTTCCGTACAAGACCATTGAGGAGCCATGCTGTCCCCTTCCAACCCGGAACACATTCTGTCCCATCCTGGTTGGGCTTCTGTACCTCCTTATTAATTTATGAACCTGAAGTTGCTTGGAGTGTTTTGGGCTTAATAAATGGGGTGAAAATATAGGTAGCAGTAACACCTACATGAAACAATACACCTTGGAGCTTTAAATTACTTTTTTTTTTTAAGTCTACTTTTAAAATAAATACTTCTGTAAATATTCTGACTGTAACACTGAGGAATGAAAATAACCTTTTAACCTAGATATGTTAGTTGATCATTATTGAACTAATTTAGTTAACAAGTCCAAGATATTCTGACTTAATCTAGAATATTTTTCTGCTACTCTTTAAGAGCCCTGTGGCTAGTCCCACTGTCTCCCAAGAGCATTGGTTCGTCTCCTTAGGGTGCTGCCCATTTCTAGCAGTGGTTTCACCAGGTCTGTGGCCACTTGCTGCCTGTGTTCTCCCTGCACTTTTTTTTTTTTTTTTTTTTTGAGACAGAGCCTCACTCTGTCACCTAGGCTGGAGTGCAGTGACGTGATCTCGGCTCACTGCAACCTCCTCCTCCCAGGTCAAGCAATTCTCCTGCCTCAGCCTCCCGAGTAGCTGTGACTACAGGGATGTGCCACCACGCCTGGCTAATTTTTAAGAGACAGGGTTTCACCATGTTAGCCAGGATGGTGTCGTCTCCTGACCTCATGATCCGCCCACCTTGACCTCCCAAAGTGCTGGGGTTACAGGTGTGAGCCACCGCAACCGGCCTTTTTTTTTTTTTTTTTTTTTGAGACAGTCTCGCTTACTCTATTGCCCAGTACAGTAGTGTGATCTCTGCTTACCACAACCTCCACTGCCTGGGTTCAAGCGATTCGCCTGCCTCAGCCTCCTGAGTTGCTGGGATTACAGGCGCCCCATCCCCTTACCATGCCCAGCTAATTTTTGTATTTTTAATAGAGGCGGGGTTTCCCCATGTTGGCCAACTCCTAACCTCACGTGATCCGCCTGCCTCAGACTCCCAAAGTGCTGAGGCCGGGCGTAAGCCACCATACCCTGCCATTTTTGTATTTTAAATAGAGTCGGGTGGGGTTTTGCCCAGTTGGCCACTCTGGCCTCAAACCCCTGACCTCTAGTAACCCACCCGCCTCAGCCTCCCAAAATGCTGGGATTACAGGTGCGAGCCACTGCACCCAGCCCTCCCTGCACTCTTAAGCATGATTATCTGCCTGCTGTTTACTTTGTACAGCCAATCCTAGGCCTGGTCCCATAGATCCTTGAGTCCATGGCCTGAAGTCCATGACAGGCTTCCCCACTGGTTTACCAAAGACATGGCCAAATTTTTTTCTTAACCAAACTAGGCTGACTTTGGCCATCTCCTGTTCTTTCTGCACCTCCTAATTTCTTCACCAAACCCTCCCACCCCCACCCTTCAGCATCTTTAAGGCTGCCCAGAGACACCCAGTGAAGCCAGTAACACTCCAACCCGGGCTTAAAGGGCCACAATTGTTTGCTTTCTCATACAGAGTTCACAAAGTTGGTTATGTTTCAAATATTTTGAGCCTATCCACTAAAAATTGGTCTTTGGCAAATTCTCAAACTAAATTCATACCAGTAAAACTGGTATGAACAGGCTGGGTGCCGGTGGCTCACGTGAGCCTGTAATCCTGGTACTTTGGGAGGCTGAGGTGGGTGGATCATGATGTCGAGTTCGAGATCAGCCTGACCATCATGGTGAAACCCTGTCTCTACTAGAAATTCCAAAATTAGCTGGGTGTGGTGGCAGGCACCTGTAGTCCCAGCTACTCAGGAGGCTGAGGGAGGAGAATCTCTTGAACCTGGAAGGCAGAGGTTGCAGTGAGTCGAGATGGTGCCATTGCACTCCAGCCTGGGCAACACAGCAAGACTCCGTCTCAAAAAAAAAAAAGTATGAATAAACTAAGTTCATACCAATAATGCCTGTCTTGCTGGGTGGTTATAAAAGAGAATTATGTCCAGTACCTAACCCAGTGCCTGGCAAAGGTACTCACATCCTGGTGGTGATATTATTAAAGTTTAAAACTTATCCTGGCAAAAGATTCCCTTCATAAACTTGCCCCAAACTTCAATTCCAGTGTCCCCTTCTCCCCACTCCAAAACACAGTTGCTGATCTTACCATGCCTTTGCAGGCCTCAATTATTCAACTTCCTTCTGACCTGGGAACTCTCAACTTTGACTCTTAAGTTCAAATTACAACCTTCTTAAAACATAAAGCCAAAACCCCACCCTCATCCCCTTCATCTACCACATACACTATATTCACAGCCAAATGTCTCAAGAAGCTGTTTCCTTACCATTTTCTTTCTCTGCCATTCTGGCTTCAAAGTACATAGGAACACTAATGTAGCTACATTAGGCAGATCCATCCAAAGTAGAATATAGATTACCAAGGACTGAGCAGGAGGGGAAGGGAGTTTCTCTTTGGGATGATAAAGTTCTGGAAATGGAAAGTGGTGGTGGTTGCATGGCATTCTACATATACCTAATGCCACTGAATTGTACGCTTTAAAATGGTTGAGGCCGGGCGCAGTGCCTCACGCCTGTAATCCCAGCACTTTGGGAAGCCAAGGCGAGTGGATCACCTGAGTCAGGAGTTTGAGCAGCCTGGCCAACATGGGGAAACCCTGTCTCTACTAAAAATACAAAAATTAGCTGGGCGTGGTGGCATGTGCCTGTAGTCCCAGCTACTTGGCCAGCTGAGGCAGGAGAATCGCTTGAACCCGGGAGGTGGAGGTTGCAGTGAGCCGAGATCACACCACTGCACTCCAGCCTGGGTGACAGAGCAAGACTCCATTAAAAAATAAATAAAATTGGTTGAGGCCAGGTGCAGTGACTGACACCTGTATTCCCAGCACTTCGGGAGGTCGAGGCGGGCAGATCACCTGAGGTCAGGAGTTTGAGGCCAGTCTGGCCAACATGGTGAAATCCCCTTTCTACTAAAAACACAAAAATTAGCCGGGCGTGGTGGTAGGCGCCTGTAATCCCAGCTACTCAGGAGGCTGAGGCAGGAGGATCGCTTGAACCTGGGAGGCGGAGGTTGCAGTGAGCCAAGATCGCACCATGACACTCCAGCCTGGGTGACAAAAGCAAGGCTCTATCTCTAAATAAATTAATTAATTAATTGTTGAAATGGCAAACTTTTACCAGATTTTTTTTTTAATTTGAGGCTTAAAGTGCGCTAACCTTAAGTGTACAGGTTCATAAGTTACTGTCACTGTTGTGGAAGTGAGCACTACTCTACAAAATCACCATCCATTAGTATTGTCCTTCCATGAATTTCATATAAATGGACTCACAGTATACACTTTTTTTGAGAGAGAGAGAGAGAGAGGGTCTCTGTCATCCAGGCTGGAGTGCAGTGGTGCCATCTTGGCTCACTGCAGCCTCGACCTCCCGGGCTCAAGTGATCCTCCTACCTCAGCTCCCCAAGTAGCTGGGACTACAGGGGCACACCACCAAACCCAGCTAATTTTTGTATATTTTTTGTAGAGATAAGGTCTTGCCATGTTACCCAGGCTGTTCTCAAACACCTCAGCTCATATGATCCGCCTGCCTTGGCCTCCCAAAGTGCTGGGATTACTGGCATGAGCCACCAAGCCCAGCTCCCTTTTTTTTTTTTTTTTTTTTTTAAAGAGACAGCTTTAGACCAGAAGTTCTTGACCAGCCTGGGCGACACGGTGATACTCCTGACTCAAAAAAAAAAAAGACAGCATCTTGCTCTGTTGCCCAGGCTGGAGTTCAGAGGCACAATAATAGCTCACTGTAACCTTGAATTTCTGGGCTCAGCCGACTGAGTAGCTAGTACTACAGGTGAATGCCACCACACCTGGCTAATTTTTTAAATTTTTGTAGAGATGGGGGGCTCTCACTGTGTTGCCCAGGCTGATCTTGAACTCCTGGCCTCCCAGAGCGCTGGGATTACAGGTTTGAGCCACCACACCCAGCCGAGTATGTACTCTTGTGTTTGGTTTCTTTAGCTCAACGTGTCTCTATAATTTGTATGGTTGAATGTATCAGTATTCTCTGGCTAGTGGACATTTGTTTCTGGTTTTAGGCTATTGATAAAACTGCACTGGTTTCTCTGGGATAGACCCAAGAATAGAACTGCTGAGTCATAGGGTAAGCAACTCAGTTTTCCAAAATAAATGTACCGTTTATACCACCACAACAATGTATGAGAGTTGGAGATTTAGTCAGTCTTTTTTGAAATACATATTTTGGCCAGACACAGTGGCTCATGCCTGTAATCCCAGCACTTTGGAAGACTGGGGCTGGAGAAGTACTTGAGCTCAGGAGTTCAAGACCAGCCTGGGCAACACAGCAAGACCTCTTCTCTACCAAAAAATTTTTTAAATAGCCAGACGCGATGGTGCACACCTGTAGTCCCAGCTACTCTGGAGGCTTAGATGAGGGGATCGCTTGACCAGGGAGAAGGAGGCTGCAGTGAGCTGTGATGGCTCCATGGTGGTGGTGGTGGACTGATTCAAGTTCTTGACTTTGGTGCACAGAAGAATTTGAGAGTAATTCTCCACCCCGGGGAGTGTTTTTACTGTTAAAATGAGTATAGGTCAGCCTAAAGACACTGACCAAGGGTTTCTGTGCCTGTGCAAGCTGGAGGATTTCTCCCCTTTTGCTCTTTTTCCTCCTTGCAGCAGGATGTTCTGACCACGAGTTCCTGAGGCGGGTTGTGCAGCATCCAGCCGTTCTCTCCATCTGTCTGTTTGGCAAGTATCTTGTTCCCCTTTAAGTGAGGCTGTGACCATCCTACCTGATCTACCTCAACTGCACTCCAGCCTAGGCTACAGAGTGAGACCCTGTATCAAAAGATAATAGTGTATATATTTGGGAATAATTTTAGATTTACGGAAAAGTTGCAAAGATAGTCCAGAGAGTTCCCATATACCCCTTCCCCAGCTTCCCCTAATGTTAACATCTTACAATACCATGCCACATTTGTCAAAACTAAGAAACCAGCATCAGTAAATCAATATTAACTAAACTCTGGACTTTATTTGGATTTCATTGGTTTGTCTACTAATGTAGTTTTTGGGTTCTAGGATCACATCCAGGATGCCATATTGTATTTTGTCATTAGTTATTATGTCTCCTTAGTCTCCCCTGGTCAATGACAGTTTCTCAGTCTTTTTCTGTTTTTCATGACCTTGACAGTTTCAAGGAGTAGCAGTCAGATATTTTGTAGAATATCCCTCAATTTGGATTTGTTTGATTTTTTTTGATGATTAGACTGTGGTTATGTTTTTTAGGGAAGAATACCACATAAGTAAAGTATACTCAGCACATCATATTGAGAGGTGAAGCCAGCTGGACTTCTGGGTCAGGTGTGGACTCGGCGAACTTTTCTGTCTTACAAGAGGATTTTAAAACGCACCAATCAGGCCGGGCATGGTGGCTCACACCTGTAATCCCAGCACTTTAGGAGGCTGACGTGGGTGGATCACGAGGTCAGGAGATCCAGACCATCCTGGCTAACACGGTGAAACCCTGTCTCTACTAAAAATACAAAAAATTAGCCAGGCCTGGTGGCGGGCACCTGTAGTCCCAGCCACTCAGGAGGCTGAGGCAGGAGAGCGGCATGAACCCGGGAGGCAGAGCTTGCAGTGAGTGGAGATTGCGCCACTGCACTCCAGCCTGGGCAACAGAGCAAGACTCCATCTCAAAACAAACAAACAAACAAACAAAAACACACCAGTCAGCACTCTGTAGCTAGCTAGCGGTTTGTAAAATGCACCAATCAGTGCTCTGTAAAAATGCACCAGTCAGCGTTCTGTGGCTAGCTAGAGGTTTGTAAAATGCGCCAATCAGCACCTTCTAAAATGGGCCAATCAGCAGGACCTAGGCGGGGACAAATAAGGCAATAAAAGCTAGTGACCCACCACACTGTCCCTGGGCAGCAGTGTCAACCCGCTCGGTTACCTTTCCCGGTTGCGGAAGCTTTGTTCTTTTGTTCTTCACAATGAATCTTGCTGCTGCTCACTCTTTGGGTTCATGCCAGCTTAGTTATAATACTCACCGCGAAGGTCCGCAGCTTCATTCTTAAAGTCAGAGAGACCAAGAACCCACCAGAAGCAACCAACTCCAGACACAATATTATAAGTAGATAGTATCAACTTGACTTGTTGCTAGTAATATTAACCTTGATCACTTGGTTAAGGCAGTGTTAGCCTGGTTTCTCCACCGTAAAGTTACTATTCTACTCTTTCCATACTCCCTTTAGAAGTCATCGCTAATTCCAGCCCACTCTCAAGGGGTGTGAGAACTATCTACCTGTCCATATTGTTTGGAATTCTTCTGTAAGGAGGATTTCTTCCTTCTCCCTCCCGTTTATTTATAACAATATGGGCCGAGTGCGGTGGCTCAAGCCTGTAATCCCAGCACTTTGGGAGGCTGAGACAGGCGGATCACGAGGTCAGGAGATCGAGACCATCTTGGCTAACACGGTGAAACCCCGTCTCTACTAAAAATGCAAAAAACTAGCCGGGCGAGGTGGCAGGCACCTGTAGTCCCAGCCACTCGGGAGGCTGAGGCAGGAGAATGGCGTGAACCCGGGAGGCGGAGCTTGCAGTGAGCTGAGATCCGGCCACTGCACTCCAGCCTGGGCGACAGAGCGAGACTACGCCGAAAAAAAAAAAAAAAAGAACATGTTTGGTTTTTTTGTTCTTTTTGTTTGTTTTTTAAGACATTCTTGCTCTGTGACCCAGGCTGGAGTGCAGTGTTGCAATCTTGGTTCACTGTCACTTTGCCTCCCAGGTTCAAGCGATTCTTCTGCCTCAGCCTCCTGAGTAGCTGGGACTACAGGTGCACACTACCTTGCCTGGCTAATTTTTGTATTTTTGCAAAACTGAGCTCTCGTCAAGTTGACCACGCTGGTCTCAAACTCCTGACCTTAGGTGATCCGCCCACCTTGGCCTTCCGAAGTGCTGGAATTACGGATGTGAGTAATTATATACCACACCTGACCTGTATGAACATGTTTGTACTTTGTTTTTTAAACTTTTATGTTCAGGGGTACACGCGCAGGTTTGTTACATAGGTAAATTGTGTGTCACCCAGGTGACGAGCGTGGAACCAGATAGGTAGTTTTCTGATCCTCACCCTCCACCAACCCTCCACCCTCAAGTAGGCCCCAGTGTCTGTTGTTCCCTTCTTTGTGTCTGTGTACTCAATGTACTCAACTCCCACTTATAAGAGAGAACATGCAGTATTTTATGTTTTTACTTTATACTTTGATTTGTTCAATTTTTACCTTATTTTGTTGCTCAAAGCTTTAGTGTTTACCTTTCATATTGTTTACTTTTCATATTACCTGGGAAGCAGCATATTAAGGTCTATTATCTACCTCTAATCTTTTGTATAGTATGAAATCGGAGTCTTACTCTGTCGCCCAGGCTGGAGTGCAGTTGCGCAATCTCGGCTCACTGAAAGCTCCGCCTCCCAGATTCACACCATTCTCCTGCCTCAGTCTCCCGAGTAGCTGGGACTACAGGTGCCTGCCACCACGCCTCACTAATTTCTTTTTGTACTTTTAGTAGAGACAGGGTTTAGCCATGATGTTAGCCATGATGGTCGTCTCGATCTCCTGACCTCGAAATCCGCCCACCTCTGCCTCCCAAAATGCTGAGATTACAGGCATGAGCCACCGCACCCGGCCACCTTTTTTTTTTTTTTTGAGATGGAATCTTGCCTTGTCGCCCAGGCTGGAGTGCAGTGGCGCAATCTTGGCTAACTGCAACCTCCACTTCCTAGGTTCAGATGATTCTCCTGCCTCAGCCTCCCGAGTAGCTGGGATTACGGGCATGCACCACCATGTCTGGCTAATTTTTTGTATCTTTAATAGAGACAGGGTTTCATCATGTTGGCCAGGCTGGTCTCGAACTCCTGACCTCGTGATCCGTCCGCCTCTGCCTTCCAAAGTGCTGGGACTACAGGCATGAGCCAAAAAACACCATTCTTCCCCTACTGAATTGTAATGGAGAGTTCATTATAAATCAAGCAACTCTATATGTGGGTCTATTTCTGTACTCTCTATTCTGTTCCATTGATTTCTAGCACCAATACCACAGTATATTAATATATATACACATATATTTATCTTTATAAAATATCTGTTTCTGGTAGTGTAAGTCTCCAACTTCTTCAAAATTTTGTTTGCTATTCTAGGTCTTTACAGGTGTGAGCCACCGCGCCCGGCTGTGAGGTTCTATGTAAAAATTTTTTTTTTAGAAAGACACCCTTGAATAAAATTTGATGAGCTTCTGGGTGGAACACAGAGGGCATAGACGCTCTGCACTCCTTTCCCCATATGTTGCCCTGTGCATTTCTTCCATCTGGCTATTCATGTGTACCCTTTGTAATATCCTTTATAGTATGCCAGTCAACTTAAGTGTTTCCCTGAGTTCTGTGAGCCACCATAGCCAATTAATCGAATCCAAGCAGAGGGCATGAGAATCTTGTTTTTTGGCTTGTTAATCAGAATATAGGTGACAATCTACCTGTGACTGGCATCTGAAGTGGGGGGCAGTCTTGTGGGATTGAGCATTAACCTGTAGGATTTGACTCTAACTCCAAGTAGATAAAGAATTGAAATTATTTTGGTTTTGGTTTTTTGTTTTTGAGATGGAGTTTGCTGTTTCCCAGGCTGGAATGCAGTGACACCATTTTGGCTCACTGCAATCTCTGCCTCCCATGTTCAAGCGATTCTCTTACCTTAGCCTCCCAAGTAGCTGGGATTACAGGCTGCGCCACCATGCCTGGCTAATTTTTGTATTTTTAGTAGAGACATGGTTTCGCTATGTTGGCCAGGCTGGTATCGAACTCACGACCTCAGGTGATCTGTCCACCTTGGCCTCCCAAAGTGCTGGGATTACAGGCAAGAATTTAAATGAGGCCGGGCGCGGTGGCTCAAGCCTGTAATCCCAGCACTTTGGGAGGCCGAGGCGGGTGGATCACAAGGTCAGGAGATCGAGACTATCCTGGCTAACATGGTGAAACCCCGTCTCTACTAAAAATACAAAAAACTAGCCGGGCGCGGTAGCGGGCGCCTGTAGTCCCAGCTACTTGGGAGGCTGAGGCGGGAGAATGGCGTGAACCCGGGGGGCGGAGCTTGCAGTGAGCCGAGATCGCGCCACTGCACTCCAGCCTGGGAGACACAGTGAGACTCCGTCTCAAAAAAAAAAAAAAAAAAAAAAAAAAAAAAAAAAAAGAATTTAAATGAATTACAGTACACCCAGTTGGTGTCTGCTGGAGAATACTTTGGTGTGTGGGGAAAAACTTCCCCACATCTTCTCACAGAAATATTCTGTGTTAAGTGTGTGAGAGAAAAAAGTTTTTTTCTTTAATGACCAAGTGGGATATATCCTGTTATGAAAGCATCAAAAACCAAAATTACAACAAATTTAAAGATCTTAATTGACTTTATTTCAGATTCCAGTTACTTTTCTTGTAAAGAGCAAAGCAGAGAGGACTTCCATATCATGCTGCTAAACTTGGCCTGTTTCAGGATTTGGCTATTACTTCTCCTGATTTTTTATTTGTATTTTTTGACACCACTGATCTGAAGTTATGTCCCCATTTTTTTAGAAGGTCAGTTAAAGATCTTAGTTTCAGCTTGGTGGCATGGACCTTCAGCATGAGTGGCTCCATTATGATTTAGTGTGCTGGGCCTAGTGCAGGAGTTCAGTTCAAACCAATGGGCTCCTGTAAATTTTATTTAATGAAGGGTTCAAATTCAATCAATGTAAGTAGACACATTAACAGAATAAATGATAAAAACGAACACATCAATAGATGCAGAAAAAGCATTTGATACAATTCATCTTTTTATTATAAAAACTCTCAGCAAAGGAGATAGAGAACTGCCTTAATCTAATAACGGACATCCATAAATAAACTACAGCTAATACTATACTTGGTAATGCAGTGTTGAATCACTTTCCCCTTGAGGGTGGGAATAAGACAAGGATGTATGCTATCACCAGTCGGCTTTACATTGTACTGGAGATTTTAGACAGTCCAGTTAGGCAAGAAAATAAAGAAAATAGAGATGTACAGCATACAGAAAAAAAAAATACAGTATATAGATATGTAAAGGAAGAAGTATAATTCATTTGCAAATGATAAGACTGTATACATAGGAAATCTTTTTAAAAATCTAAAAGAATCTAAGTTATGGCCGGGCGCGGTGGCTCAAGCCTGTAATCCCAGCACTTTGGGAGGCCGAGACGGGCGGATCACGAGGTCAGGAGATCGAGACCATCCTGGCTAACACGATGAAACCCCATCTCTACTAAAAAATACAAAAAACTAGCCGGGCGAGGTGGCGGCCGCCTGTAGTCCCAGCTACTCGGGAGGCTGAGGCAGGAGAATGGCGTAAACCCGGGAGGCGGAGCTTGCAGTGAGCTGAGATCCGGCCACTGCACTCCAGCCTGGGCGACAGAGCGAGGCTCCGTCTCAAAAAAAAAAAAAAAAAAAGAATCTAAGTTATTAGAATAAGTGAATTTAGCAAGATAATTGGATACAAAAACACTATATAATAGGTATTACTAGCAACAACACTTGGAAAATAATATTTTTCTTTTTTTTAAAATTTGAGACAGAGTTTTGCTCTTGTTGCCCAGGCTGGAGTGCAATGGCATAATCTCGGCTCACCACAACCTCTGCCTCCTGGGTTCAAGCGATTCTCCTGCCTCAGCCTCCCGAGTAGCTGGGATTACAGACACGGGCCACCACACCTGGCTAATTTTGTAGTTTTAGTAGAGATGGGGTTTCTCCATGTTAGTCAGGCTGGATTCGAACTCCTGACCTCAGGTGACCCACCTACCTCGGCCTCCCAAAGTGCTGGGATTACAGGCGTGAGCCACCGCACCCGGCTGAAAGTAAGATTTTAAAAATATAATCTGGGAATCTCTTTGAACCTATTCTTTTTGGGAGACTGCCTGATTTAAAAATAAATATAGATAATACATATATATATACACACACACACACAATTTACAAAAGCAGTAAGAACTTCAATCACGTGAGAATAAATCTAATGAAAGATGTATGTGCAAGACCTCTACTCTGAAAATTATAAGAACATTGCTGAGGGAAATTAAAGAACTAAATAAATAAATAGGTATACCATGTTAATAGATTGGAAGATTTAGTATTGTTAAGATGTCAGCTCTTCCCATGTTGATCTGTAGATGAACTATAATCCTAATCAGTATCCCAACAAGCCTTTTTAAAACAGAAATTGAAAAGCTGGCTTTAAAATGTATATGGAAATGCAAAAGACCTAGAATAGCAAACAAAATTTTGAAGAAGTTGGAGACTTACACTACCAGAAACAGATATTTTATAAAGATAAATATATATGTATATATATTAATATACTGTGGTATTGGTGCTAGAACTCAATGCAACAGAATAAAGAGTACAGAAATAGACCCACACATAGAGTTGCTTGATTCATAATGAACTCTCCATTACAATTCAGTAGGGGAAGAATGGTCTTTTTTGGCTCATGCCTGTAATCCCAGCACTTTGGGAGGCCAAGGCAGGCAGATCACGAGGTCAGGAGATCGAGACCATCCTGGCTAACACGGTGAACACGGTGAAACCCCATCTCTACTAAAAAAATAATAATAATAATACAAAAAAAATTAGCCAGGCATGGTGGCAGGCGCCTGTAGTCCCAGCTACTCAGGAGGCTGAGGCAGAAGAATGGCGTGAACCCGGGAGGCAGAGCTTGCAGCTAGCCGAGATCGCGCCACTGCATTCCAGCCTCCTGGACAACAGAGAGAGACTCCATCTCAAAATAAACAAAAAAACAAAAAACAAACAAACAAGAAAAAACTAGGGCCTCACTATGTCACCCAGACTAGCCTTAACCTACTGGACTCAAGGGATCCTCCTGCGTCAGTCTCCCAAGTAGCTGGGACTGCTGGTGTGGACCACCATGCCTGGCTCAAGAGTTTTTATAGAGCTTAATCTCCAGCTTTCCCCCATTCCCAGAGGTTGGTGGATGGGGCTGGAAGTTACAATTCCCTAATCATTTGGTTTTTCTGGTAACCAGCTCCATCCTGAAGTTATGTAGGGGCTCCACTCTAAGTCACCTCATTGAAATAAATTCAAGTGTGATCAAAAGAGGCTCATTATTTTTTTTTATTATTATTATACTTTAAGTTCTAGGGTACATGTGCACAATGTGCAGGTTTGTTACATATGTATACATGTGCCATGTTGGTGTGCTGCACCCATTAACTGGTCATTTACATTAGGTATATCTCCTAATGCTATCCCTCCCCCCTCCCCCCACCCCACAATAGGCCCCTGTGTGTGATGTTCCCCTTCCTGTGTCCAAGTGTTCTCATTGTTCAATTCCCACCTATGAGCAAGAACATGCAGTGTTTGGCTTTCTGTCCGTGCGATAGTTTGCTGAAAATGATGGTTTCCAGCTTCATCCATGTCCCTACAAAGGACATGAACTCATCCTTTTTTATGGCTGCGTAGTATTCCATGGTGTATATGTGCCACATTTTCTTAATCCAGTCTATCACTGATGAACATTTGGCTTGGTTCCAAGTCTTTGCTATTGTGAATAGTGCCACAATAAACATACATGTGCATGTGTCTTTATAGCAGCATAATTTATAATCCTTTGGATATATACCCAGTAATGGGATGGCTGGGTCAAATGGTATTTCTAGTTCTAGATCCTTGAGGAATCGCCACACCATCTTCCACAATGGTTGAACTGGTTTACAGTCCCACCAACAGTGTTAAAGCGTTCCTATTTCTCCACATCCTCTCCAGCACCTGTTGTTTCCTGACTTTTTAGTGATTGCCATTCTAACTGGTGTGAGATGGTATCTCATTGTGGTTTTGATTTGCATTTCTCTGATGGAGAGTGATGATGGCATTTTTTCATATGTCTGTTGGCTGCATAAATGTATTCTTTTGAGAAGTGTTTGTTCATATCCTTTGCCCACTTTTTCGTGGGGTTGTTTGATTTTTTTCTTGTAAATTTGTTTAAGTTCTTTGTAGATTCTGGATATTAGCCCTTTGTCAGATGGGTAGATTGCAAAATTTTTTTCCCATTCTGTAGGTTGCCTGTTCACTCTGATGGTAGTTTCTTTTGCTGTGCAGAAGCTTTTTAGTTTAATTAGATCCCATTTGTCTATTTTGGCTTTTGTTGCCATTGCTTTTGGTGTTTTAGTCATGAAGTCCTTGCCCATGCCTATGTCCTGAATGATATTGCCTAGGTTTTCTTCTAGGGTTTTTATTGTTTTAGGTCTAACATTTAAGTCTTTAATCCATCTTGAATTAATTTTTGTATAAGGTGTAAGGAAGGAATCCAGTTTCAGCTTTCTACATATGGCTAGCCAGTTTTCCCAGCACCATTTATTAAATAGGGAATCCTTTCCCCATTTCTTGTTTTTGTCAGATTTGTCAAAGATCAGATGGCTGTAGATGTGTGGTATTATTTCTAAAAGAGGCTCATTATTAATAAAGACATTTCTGGCCGGGCGCAGTGGCTCAAGCCTGTAATCCCAGCACTCTGGGAGGCCGAGATGGGCGGATCACGAGGTCAGGAGATCGAGACCATCCTGGCTAATACGGTGAAACCCCGTCTCTACTAAAAAAAATACAAAAAACTAGCCCTAGCCCGGCGAGGTAGAGGGCACCTGTAGTCCCAGCTACTCGGGAGGCTGAGGCAGGAGAATGGCGTAAACCCGGGAGGCGGAGCTTGCAGTGAGCTGAGATCCGGCCACTGCACTCCAACCCGGGCGACAGAGCGAGACTCCATCTCAAAAAAAAATAAAAATAAAAATAAAGACATTTCTATTGGAATATTCTAAGGGTTTTAGTAGCTTTGTGACAGGAACCAGGGACAAAAACCAAATATATTTCATATCTTACCACAGTCATAATGTATTTATACACACACACACACACACACACACACACACACACATATAACATTGGATTCAGCCATGCCGTCGCTCACAGCTATAATCCCAGCACTCTGGGAAGCTGAGGCAGGAGGATCACTTGAGCCCAGGAGTTTGAGACCAGCCTGGGCAATTTAGCCAGGAGTCATCTCTACTAAACATGGAAAAAATTAGCCAGGTATGGTGGTGCACGCCTTGTAGTCCCAGCTACTCAGAAGGCTGAGGTGGAAGAATTGCTTGAGCCCATGAGGATGAGGCTGCAGTGAGCCATGATCTCCCCACTGCACTCCAGCCTGAGTGACTGAGCGACTGAGTGAGACCTTGTCTCTGTAAAACAAAAACAAGGCTGGGCGCGGTGGCCCACCCCTATAATCCCAGCACTTTGGGAGGCCAAGGCGGCCTGATCACTTGAGGCCAGGAATTTGAGACCAGCCTGGCCAACATGGGGAAACCCCATTCTCTAACGAAATGCAAAAATTAGCCAGACATGGTGGTGCAAACCTGTAATCCGAAATACTCTGGAGGCTTGAACCCCGTAGGCAGAAGTTGCAGTGAGCCAAGATCATACCACTGCCTCCAGCTTGGGCGATAGAGGGAGACCGTTTCAAAAACAAAAAAAAACCACACACACGTTGAATTCAATTTTATAATATATTTTTTAGCATTTTTGTGTCCATTCATGAGAAATACTTTCCTGTAATTTTCTTTCCTTTTTTTTTTTTTTTGAGACGGAGTCTCGCTCTGTCACCCAGGCTGGAGTGCAGTGGCCGGATCTCGGCTCACTACAAGCTCCGCCTCCCGGGTTTACGCCATTCTCCTGCCTCAGCCTCCCGAGTAGCTGGGACTACAGGCGCCCGCCACCTCGCCCGGCTAGTTGTTTTGTATTTTTTTAGTAGAGACGGGGTTTCACCGTGTTAGCCAGGATGGTCTCGATCTCCTGATCTCGTGATCCGCCCGTCTCGGCCTCCCAAAGTGCTGGGATTACAGGCTTGAGCCACCGCGCCCGGCCCCCTTTTTTTTTTTAGACAGAGTCTCACTCTCGCCCAGGCTGGAGTGCAGTGGTACCATCTCGACTCCCTGCAACCTCCACCTCCCAGGTTCAAGCAATTCTCCTGCCTCAGCCTCCTGAGTAGATGGGATTACAGGCACCTGCCACCGCGCCCGACTAATTTTTGTAGTTTTAGTAGAGATGGGGTTTCACCATCTTGGTCAGGCTGGTCTTGAACTCCTGACCTCATGATCCACCTGCCTAGGCCTCCGAAAGTGCTGGGATTACAGGCATGAGCCACCGTGCCCACCCTGTAATTTTCTTTTGTAATGTTTCTTTCTGTTTTTTGTTTGTTTGTTTGTTTGTTTGAGACGGAGTGTCGCTCTGTCTCCCAGGCTGGAATGCACTGGTACAGTCTCAGCTCACTGGAAGCTCCACCTCCCAGGTTCATGCCATTCTCCTGCCTCAGCTTCCCGAGTAGCTGGGACTGCAGGCACCCGCCACTATGCCCGGCTAATTTTTTGTATTTTTAGTAAAGATGGGGTTTCACTGTGTTAGCCAGCTTGGTCTGATCTCCTGACCTCGTGATCCACCTGTCTTGGCCTCCCAAAGTGCTGGGATTACAGACATGAGCCACCGCGCCCTGCCTTCTTTTGTAATGTTTCTTGTAAGATTTTTGGTGTCAGGGTTATATTGGCCTCATAAAATGAGTTGAAATAATAAGTTTGGCATTCCTTCTTATTTATTTTCTCTTAGGTTTATACCCTTATTTATTTATTTATTTATTTATTTTGGTTTGAGATGGAGTCTCACACTGTCACCCAGGCTGGAGTGATGTGGCATGATCTCAGCTCACTGCAAACTCTGCCTCCTGGATTGTAGCGATTCTCCTGCCTCGGCCACCCAAGTAGCTGGGATTATAGGTGCCCGCCACCATGCCCGGCTAATTTTTTGTCTTTTTAGTAGAGATGGGGTTTCACTATGTTGGCCAGGCTGGTCTTGAACTCCTGACCTCGTGATCTGCCCACCTCAGCCTCCCAAAGTGCTGGGATTACAGGCGTGAGCCACCGCCCCCAGCCTATACCCATATTTCTTACTTAAGTATTTGGAAGAATTCATTAGTGAAGTCTTTTAGGCTTGGAGTTTTCTTCATGGAAGGTTTTTCATTGTGAATTTCAATTTATTTGGTAGATAAAGGACTATTCAGATTTTTCTATTATGTCAGTTTGTGTCAGTTTGATTTGTCCATTTCATCTACATTATCAAATTTATTAGCATAAATTGCTCAAAATATCCTTATCTTTTTCATATCTGTAGGATTTGAGAGCCATCCCCTTTTTAATTCTTGATATCAGATATTTGCAATTCCTCTTTTTTTTGATAAGTCTTGCTAGCAGTTTATCAATTTTTAAAATCTTTTTTTATTTTAGGAGATAGGCTTTTACTATGTTGCCCAGACTAGACTCCAACCCCTGGGTTCAAGCAATCCTCCTACCTTGGCCACCTGAGTAGCTGGGATTACAGGTATGTACCACAGCACCCAGTTTAATTTTGTTAATCTCTTTATTTTCTGTTTTTAATTTTTTTTAGAGACAGTGTTTTGTTCTGTTGCCTAGACTGGAGTACAGTAGCCCGATCATAACACACTGTGACCTCAGACTCCTGGGTTCAAACCATCCTCCAGTCTCAGTCTCTCAAGAAGCTGAGACTACAAGCACAACCCACCATGCCTGGCTAATTTTTAAAATTTTTTGTAGAGACCAGTCTTATTGTGTTGCTCGGGCTGGTCTCGAACTCCTGACCTCAAGTGATCCTACCGCCTCAGCCTCCTAGAATGTTGGAATTACAGGTGTGAGCCACCATGGCTGGCCCACATTACCTCTTAAGATGACTCAAAAGTGCTTCAGGCCGGGCGCGGTGGCTCAAGCCTGTAATCCCAGCACTTTGGGAGGCCGAGACGGGCGGATCACGAGGTCAGGAGATCGAGACCATCCTGGCTAACACGGTGAAACCCCGTCTCTATTAAGAAATACAAAAAACTAGCCGGGCGAGGTGGCGGGCGCCTGTAGTCCCAGCTACCCGGGAGGCTGAGGCCGGAGAATGGCGTGAACCCGGGAGGCGGAGCTTGCAGTGAGCTGAGATCCGGCCACTGCACTCCAGCCTGGGTGACAGAGCGAGACTCCGTCTCAAAAAAAAAAAAAAAAAAGTGCTTCAAACATAATTGTGCCCAAAACAAGCTCAAAGTCTTTCCTCTCAGACCTGATTCTTTTCCAGTGAACCTACACATTTATTGTAGGTTTGAGTTAAGAAAAGTGCCAACAGTGCAACACATAAATAGGCAAAGGACATGATCTGACAGTCCACAGAAAAAAAAGGGCTTTCTGTATGAAAAAGTCCTCCACCTCATTCATAAGAAGAAAAACTATGGTGTGTCTATACAGTGGAATAGTCTTTAAAAAAAGAAAAAAGAGGACGCTCTTAACATAGTGATATGCGAAGATCTCCAAGATACTTTGTTAAGTGTAAGAAGAATATATATTCATAATTGCTTGTATTTACATAAAATACTGGAATATTCAAGAAACTAATAAAGGTGGGCTGGTGCAGTGGCTCATGCCTGTAATCCAAGCAGTTCGGGAGACCAAGGCAGGAGGATTGCTTGAGGCTAGGAGTTTGAGACCAGCCTGGGCAACAGAGTGAGACCCTTATCTCTACAATATACATATATACATATATATATGTATGTATATATGTGTGTATGTATATGTGTATTGATATATATATTAAGCTGGTAACATATGCCTGTAGTCCCGTCTACTTGGCAGGCTGAGGTCAGAGGATTGCTTGAATGTCATGGCAGTAAGCCATGATTTTGCCACTTCACTCCAGCCTAGGTGACAGAGATCCTGACTCAAAAAAAAAAAATTAATTTCTGCCTGATTAAAAAAAATAATAAAGCAGTGCTATGATTGGGCGTTAACTTCTCAATAGGACTTCAAATTATGGTAAGGGGGTAAGTTAGAAGCTGAGGAATGGGTGCAGGGAAGTTGGATGTGGTATGAATGATCTGAAAATGAGAGCAATGTGCCAAGTACTGTGCTGAATCATTAAGTATGCAATCACCTTTATTCCTTATAATAGCCTTAAAGTTGGCTGGTATTGTTTTCACTTTAAAGAGGATAAAGCAGCGACTGAAAAGATCTAAGGAACTTGCTGAAAGTCCCACAGCTATGTAGTGGGATTGCGTAGACCCGTTCCTGGACTCAGGGTACCAATCTGAGATGAGTTGTTCAAGAGCATTGACTTGGCTGGGTTCCGTGGCTCATGCCTGTAATCCTAGCACTTTGGGAGGCCAAGGCGGGAGGATCACATGAGCCCTTGGATCAGCTTGGGCAACATAGTGAGACCGTCCCCCCTCTGCCCTGTCTCTAATTAATTAATTAAATTTTTTTTTTTTTTTTTTTTTTTTTTTGAGACTGAGTCTGGCTCTGTCGCCCAGGCTGGAGTGCGGTGGCCGGATCTCAGCTCACTGCAAGCTCCACCTCCTGGGTTCACGCCATTCTCCTGCTTCAGCCTCCTGACTAGCTGGGACCACAGGCGCCCACTACCACGCCCAGCTAATTTTCTGTATTTTTAATAGAGATGGGGTGTCACCTTGTTAGCCAGGATGGTCTCGATCTCCTGACCTCGTGATCTGCCCGCCTCTGCCTCCCAAAGTGCTGGGATTACAGGCGTGAGCCACCGCGCCCAGCCCTACTTAAGATTTTTCAACTTTATGATGGTGTGAAAGTGATAGACATTCAATAGATATTGTACAATATTCAATAAATTATATCTAACACTGTCTTATAAAATATGCTTTGTGTTACATGATTGTGCTCAGTGATAAGCTATTGTAAGTGTTCTGAGTCTGTTTAAGGTCCACTAGTCTAAACTATGATGTTTGGTAGGTTAGTGTTTTTTTGTTTTTTCTTTTGAGAAGGAAATTCGCTCTTGTTGCCCAGGCTGGAGTGCAATGGCGCAATCTCAGCTCACTGCAACCTCCATCTCCTGGGTTCAAGTGATTCTCCTGCCTCAACCTCCTGAGTAGCTGGGATTACAGGCATGTGCCACCACGCCTAGCTAATTTTTGTATTTGTAGTAGAGACAGGGTTTCTCCATGTTGGTCAGGCTAGTCTTGAACTCTTGGCCTCAGGTGACTCACCTGCCTCGGCCTCCCAAAGTGCTGGGATTACAGGCGTAAACCATCACGCCCGACCTAGGTGTATTTTTAAAGTGCATTTTTGACTTAAAATATTTTCCATTTATGATGGGTTTATCGAGAAGTAACCCCACTGTAAATCGAGGCAAGTCTCCAATCTGGAAGGCAGCTACTCCTTAATAGCCCCTTTCCCATAAAACATAAATCAAGGCCGGGCGCAGTGGTTCACGCCTGTAATCCCAGCACTTTGGGAGGCAGAGGCGGGCGGATCACAAGGTCAGGAGATCGAGACCATCCTGGCTAACACGGTGAAACCCCGTCTCTACTAAAAATACAAAAAAATGAGTCGGGCGTGGTGGCAGGCGCCTGTAGTTCCAGCTACTGGGGAGGCTGAGGCAGGAGAATGGCGTGAACCCGGGAGGCGGAGCTTGCAGTGAGCCGAGATCACTCCACTGCACTCCAGCCTGGGCGACAGAGCGAGACTCTGTCTCAAAACAAACAAACAAACAAACAAACAAAAAACCGTGAATCAAAATCTACAAACCTTGTCATATAATAAAGCAAATAAAGCAAGGTGTACTAAGTTATAATCAGTGTGCACATTAGAGCAAGCACTACTTTTCCGATCTTAATTATTCCAGAGATGCTTGACCAATTTACTGGGCACGTGGGCAGTTTTCTGATTGCTGTTTCCACACTTTGCTTTCCCACAGAGAGATTTCCGCAGTTAAGAGCTGCTATTTCAACGCAGGGAGATAAAAAGAAAAAAAAAAAAAAAACTTCCTCTTCTACCCCGCTAAAAACACCCATCCTAGGGAGCACGCCAGCATTTCCAGCGCTCAGGGCAGGGCCACCCGGCCTGCGGCCGTTGCATTGGCTGGAAGCTGGCAGGCGATCACGGTTGATCGGCTCGGGTGCGGTCCAAGGGCAGCACCGCCTTCGGTGGGCCGCCTAGGGTGATTGGCTGCTGCAGACCCACCCCCTCGTCGGTTTGCAGGTCGGCGAAGCCTGGATTGGTGGAGCTAAGAGCTGGCTCAGCAGCAGCTCACGCTCTTGGTTCAGGGTAGAGATGGCGACTGCGACTCGGCTGCTTAGGTGGCGTGTGGCGAGCTGGAGGCTGCGGCCGCCGCTTGCCGGCTTCGTTTCCCAGCGGGCCCACTCGCTTTTACCGGTGGACGATGCAATCAACGGGCTAAGCGAGGAGCAGAGGCAGGTGAGGAGACTGACCCCCTTCCTAGCCCCAAGGTCTCCTTCCTGCCTGGTCCCCATCGGCCCAGCGCCCACCCAGCCTTGGCTTTTGCCCGTGGGCCGTTGGGAGCGCCAGCGCCCGGGCGAGATGCGAGCCTCTGGCCTGGGGCCGGTCCTCTGACCTCAGCCTGACGTCTGTGGGGTGAAGATTTGAGACCGCAGGGCAGTACTGCTGGAAGTAGAGAGGAGTCGAGGCTGGGAGAGCTCCTGGGAGACCGATGGTGTTTTGGTGGAGGATTGGCCAGGCTGCTTGTGGCACAAGGGCCCTCAATCTGTATGTAGTTCACTTAACCTGAACAGTCTGAGGTATGCTTCTGACACCTGGGTGATCATCGTAATCACCAAGGAGTCTTTTTTGTATAAACAGTTTGAGGGTTTTAAAAAGCTACAGTGAGCTCTCCTGTCGCTCCTCAGCCCATTGGGTCAAAACACAAAGTTGAACAAGTACTCCAAAGAAGCAGTTAGAGGCCAGGCACCGTGGCTCACACCTGTAATCCTAGCACTTTGGGAGGCCGAGGTGGGAGGATTGTTTGAGCTCAGGGGTTTGAGATCAGCCTGAGCAACATAGCCAGATCCCCATCTCATAAAAAATAGAAAAGAAGAAGACGAAGAAGTATTTACAGATGGAGCGGAACCAGAGTCCTTCCTGAGGCTTCATTTGGAGGCTGGATGGAGCTGGCAGAGGTGTGAGCCTTCCAGCAACTCCATAGTTTGTTTATAGCCAGCGAACGCTCAGAGCTTCCGTGAACCACCTCAGGCAGAAAGGGTTCAATCCCTGTTTTCAAGCTTTCCTGGCAAGAGGAGTTTCTTTCTTTTTCTTTTTTTCTTTTTTTTTTTTTTGAGACGGAGTTTCGCTCTTGTTGCCCAGGCTGGAGTGTAATGGCATGATCTCTGCTCACCGCAACCTCTGCCTCCCAGGTTCAAGTGATTCTCCTGCCTCAGCCTCCCAAGTAGCTGGGATTACAGGCGTGCACCACCACGCCCGGCTAATTTGGTATCTTTAGTAGAGACAGAGTTTCTCCATGTTGGTCAGGCTGGTCTCAAACTCCCAACCTCAGGTGATCCTCTTGCCTCGGCCTCCCAAAGTGCTGGGATTCCAGGCGGGAACCACCATGCCCAGCCACCAAGAGGAGTTTCTAATCTCTTTGGGTAATTAGTCCCTTTTAGTCAAAGGTTCAGGGGCTTGAAAGAGGCTGACAGCTGTTGAGATCTGGAGGCTGCCTGGAATGCAGCTGGAGCACAGAGGGTGGGAGGTGGGAAGGTGCTGGGGAAGCTGGGAGAGTCAGCTGGGGTCAGCTCCTGCAGGGCCTAGCAGGCCTGGGTGAGAAGCTTGTGTTTCATTCTAAGTATAGTGGAAACCAATGGAATGATTTTTTTTTTTTTTTTTTTTTTTGAGACAGAGTCTTGCTCTGTCGCCGAGGCTGGAGTGCGGTGGCTGGATCTCAGCTCACTGCAAGCTCCGCCTCCCGGGTTTAGACCATTCTCCTGCCTCAGCCTCCCGAGTAGCTGGGACTACAGGCGCCCGCCACCTCGCCCGGCTAGTTTTTTGTATTTTTTAGTAGAGACGGGGTTTCACCGTGTTAGCCAGGATGGTCTCGATCTCCTGACCTCGTGATCCGCCCGTCTCGGCCTCCCAAAGTGCTGGGATTACAGGCTTGAGCCACCGCGCCCGGCCAATGGAATGATTTTTACGTAGGGTGTGACGTTTTAAAAATTACCATCAAGCTATCTAAGCTGAAGACCTTAAGAAAGAAGATCATCTCTGAGGAGGCATAAACTGCTGAGGCCTCTCACTTTCAGTCCGATGCTGTTTGGTGAAGTTACTTGTGACCTTTTCTCTTGAATGTGCCTTGGTAGTGGAGATGCTTTCCGCAGTGGCATCTGTTTACTTCTCTCCTATTAGCTTCGTCAGACCATGGCTAAGTTCCTTCAGGAGCACCTGGCCCCCAAGGCCCAGGAGATTGATTGCAGCAATGAGTTCAAGAACCTGCGAGTGAGTTGGGAGGCCTGGGCATTGGGGGGCAGTCTGGGAGTGGGGCTGAGTTTCACTGCTGCCTGGAAGAGCTCACGCAGTTTTCTGGTAAATGAAGCCTCCCTAAGAATGCAGCCCCTCTTTCTGAAGTGTTTGGGTCTCATTGTTCCAGCCACATGTGACTGGCTGCCTTCCCCTCAACACTCATTCCACTCTATTCTGTTGGCAGGAGTTTTGGAAGCAGCTGGGGAACCTGGGCGTATTGGGCATCACAGCCCCTGGTGAGTATAGTGTATTTCCCTAAAGAGAACTTTTCTTGTGTGCCCTTTAAGACAGTTCCCAAAAGAAGCAGGAAGGGAAGGGAAAGACTGTGTTTAAAGAAACCCAGAACTGCATCTTTTGGACCTGTGAAAGCACCCATTGTCAGCCCAGAGAACAGAACACTCTTCTATTTTATTAGACAGTGATGTGGAGAAGGCAGAGGGATTAACTTGGTCATTGTGGCTCACTTGGATCAGGATCAGTCCAACTCTTGAACTCTGCTTACTTAACAGGCTCACCCAGGTGATTTGGGAAGTTTAGAAAACTCTGGATCAAGTGGTTGTCTTCATGGTACCTCAGTCCTACTACCTCCCCTAATCCCTATAAGCTTTGTCCTACCCGTGGCCTCTCGGCAGGAACACTCCGGGCAGGGTGTCCCTGCAGGGACTGCCTGTGTCCTCTTCTGCCCACACCTTGGTGCTCATTTGGGAGCAGATGGCAGGGGGAGTAGGGTGGGGGGTGGGCAGGGGAGAGAGGTGTCTATCTGGGCTTCCAGGTGAGGTGGCCAGATGATGTGTTTACTAGGCTCTCCAGAGGGAGAAGGCAGGGATGTGGCAGGCTCTGGTTTGGATATTCTTTTTTTTTTTTGAGATGGAGTCTCACTCTGTCACCCAGGCTGGAGTGAAGTGGCATGATCTTGGCTCACTGCAAGCTCCGCCTCCCAGATTCACGCCATTCTCCTGCCTCAGCCTCCCGAGTAGCTGGGACTACAGGCACCCGCCACCACGCCCGGCTAATTTTATGTATTTTTAGTAGAGATGGGATTTCACCGTGTTAGCCAGGATGGTCTTGATCTCCTGACCTCATGATCTACCCGCCTTGGCCTCCCAAAGTGCTGGGATTACAGGCATGAGCCACCGCGCCTGGCCTGGTTTGGATATTCTTAACCTCTGAAGGAGGCCCAGCCTGGCTTGCAGTGTCCAGTAAAGAGATGAGCCTAGGCCAGGCACAGTGGCTCATGCCTGTAATCCCAGCACTTTTAGAGGCCGAAGCAGGTGGATCATCTGAGGTTGTGAGTTTGAGACCAGCCTGACCAACATGGAGAAACCCTTTCTACACTGAAAATACAAAATCAGCCAGGCGTGGTGGTACATACCTGTAATCCCAGCTACTCGAGAGGCTGAAGCAGGAGAATTGCTTGAACCTGGGAGGTGGAGGTTGCAGTGAGCTGAGATGGCGCCACTGCACTCCAACCCAGGCAACAGAGCAAGACTCCATTAAAAAAAAAAAAAAAAAGCCCAACCTGCTTTGGCCTGTATTCACTCTGGGCATGAGAGTATGAGTGAAACCCAATACTTCTCCTTACATCCTAGAAAGTTACATCACCTTTCATANTTTTTTGAGACGGAGTCTCGCTCTGTCGCCCAGGCTGGAGTGCAGTGACCAGATCTCAGCTCACTGCAAGCTCCGCCTCCCGGGTTCCCGCCATTCTCCTGCCTCAGCCTCCCGAGTAGCTGGGACCACAGGCGCTGCCACCTCGCCCGGCTAATTTTTTGTGTTTTTTAGTAGAGACGGGGTTTCGCCGTGTTAGCCAGGATGGTCTCGATCTCCTGACCTTGTGATCCGCCCGTCTCGGCCTCCCAAAGTGCTGGGAATACAGGCTTGAGCCACCGCGCCCGGCCTAATTGCAACCATCTTAATGTAAAAGCATTGGGGGAAACGCTGCTGGTCACTCCTAAGGAAGACTCTCCTATTGTGTTTTGGCGGTTTATGTACCCCACTCCCTGCAGATAATATGCTTCTGAATCAGATTGTATTTTATGGAAGAAAGAGGCAGTTAGAAATCAGATGAAAATGGCCAGGTGTGGTAGTGGGCTTCTGTAATCCCAGCAACTGGGGAGGCCAAGGCAGGAGGATCGCTTGAGCCCAGGAGTTCAAGGCTGCAGTGAGCCATGATTACACCATTGCACCCAGCCTGGGCAAAAGAATGAGAGCCCGCCTCTTGAAAAAAAAAAGAAAAAATTTGATGAAAACTCTTTCAAGGGAACCTGAAAAAGAAAGCCGGATATAAGTTCCGGTTTCTGCATGATGTCATGGTGGCTGTTTCTAATGTCACCTGCCTTCAAACTTTCCTTCCTGCAGTTGTAGGGGCAGGTCAAGGTTTCCTTAGAGCCGAGGACAAGCCTGACTTGTTGGTCAGAGTGAACATGTGTATAGGACCTTGTTAGGCTTGACGCAATCAGCAGGGCTGGGGGTGGTATCAGGTGACCCAGCCACTTTGAGTTTGGATCTGCTGCCAAGGAAAAACCATATATTTTATGAGGAGTTCTGAAATTCTCTGCCAGCATCTCATCTTCCCTCTGCTGCACAGCCCACCTGAAGATTGTCCCTGAGGCTGTAGCTCTCCTGTCCTGTTATCAGTCCTGCTTCTTTGGGTTCAGCCCTATGCTATAAAATCTCACCTTCCTTGGGCCTTTTGCAGACACATCACATCCTCTGGCTTTGTATCTGTTCTTGGTGCTTTGGATACCACCTCCATCCCAATGTCTTTGTTTTTCTCTGTTAAACTCCAGGCCCTCTTTCTTCATTTATTCATCTGCCTCTGCATTTCTGTAACTTTCTGAGTAGTGGGTGCTCAGGTTGTTCACGTATCTTCATCAAGAGGTCTGTCTGGGATAAAGCAGGAGTTGCAATGATTGCCTTCTGAATCACCCCTCAGCTGACAAAACCAGTCCAGTGAGCTTATAAGCAGGTCTGTGGCATCAGCTTATTCTTGTTGCTAGAGGGAATTTTGAATAGGTGCTACAAGGTGTTTCCCTTCTGCCAACAAATGGAATATCCCAATTTAATCTGGGCTGCCTTTTCCATTCCCTTGTACCACACCACTCCCAGTTCAGTATGGCGGCTCTGGCCTGGGCTACCTGGAGCATGTGCTAGTGATGGAGGAGATATCCCGAGCTTCTGGAGCAGTGGGGCTCAGTTACGGTGCCCACTCCAACCTTTGCGTCAACCAGCTTGTGCGCAATGGGAATGAGGCCCAGAAAGAGAAGTATCTCCCAAAGGTAAGGAAATGGAAATGTAATACTTGCTAATCTCACAGTGCAACAACCAGCTATAAGGCACCCTCTCCCCTTGGTGAGGGCCAGTGAGACCTGCTTTCTGTAGCATGCTGCCATGAACCCAGCGTGGTTAGGAAGGGGCCATGGATTGCTTTAAAATATTTGAGCCAAAAATAAAAATAGGACCAGACCTCTTGCATTGAACAACAGACAGACAACATTTGAAGAGAACTCTAAGAAATGGAAGAGTAGGACTAGCTTTCTTTGCAAAGGGAATGGAAAAAGGAGAGGCATTTTCAGCCTTGTAGCCATTGGGCTTCTTAGAAGAGACTTCTAGGACTTTGCCGATACCCTGGTGTGAGAAGTTTGAAGGGGTGTAACGTGGACAGGAAGCAGCAGTATCAGTGAGCTGCTCTAGAGTACTCCGAGGTTGTAACAAGGCCTGTTGGGGGTTTTCCTTGCAGCTGACCAGTGGTGAGTACATCGGAGCCCTGGCTATGAGTGAGCCCAATTCAGGCTCTGACGTTGTCTCTATGAAGCTCAAAGCGGAAAAGAAAGGTGAGGCTGCCCTCGACTTGGGAGACAAAATGGGCAGAAGTTCAGACATTATCAGGGTGAGGAAGGAACAATTAGGGGTGGCCCCTGTTGGGTTTCCAGAACTTTCTCAGAGCTGGACAGCTACTTGCTCAGCAGAAGGTCTATGGCCTGGCTGAGACAGGCCGAGATGGCTTGAGCAAATAGCCAACATCCTGCCCTTAGGAGATCACTACGTCCTGAATGGCAACAAGTCGTGGATCACTAATGGCCCTGATGCTGACGTCCTGATTGTCTATGCCAAGACAGATCTGGCTGCTACGCCGGCTTCTCGGGGCATCACGGCCTTCATTGTAGAGAAGGTGAGTATAGATGGGTGTAGGGCCAGGGAGGCGTCTGCCTCCTGACAGTGGCACCAGAGATAGCCCCTTCACTGATCTCAAATGCAATCAGTGTTGTGTGCTCTGCAAGGCCCCCAGAGGTGGGGATGAGGCAGAGAGCAGACTGCAAGGAGGGTAACCAGGAAGTCCAGGGCAGATGGGTCACTTCTGAAGACAGTGGAGCCGTCCTCAGTGCCAGGCCACACAAAGAGGTCTAGAAAGGGAAGGACTGAAAGGAGGTCAGGACGTGACAGTCAGGGTACATTGGTGGACCTGATGAGTGTGGCCGTGGGAGACTGAGGTGTGGGTGGGATATAAGTGGAGACTGCCCCTGCAACAGCCTTGACAACAAAAGCAAGAAGGAAGCAGGGCAGGAGTTCAAACAAAAAGTTAGGAGTTTGGGTGTGTTTTTAGGAATGAGAGAACTGAGCAAAGTTTTTGGTCAGAAGGGAAAAAAAAGGGAAGAAAAAGGAAAATAGAGGGAGCAGTTGAGGCGTCTGGGAATGAGTGGGCAGAACACAATGGTGAGCGGGGACAGGAGAGAGAAGGATGGGTTACAGGTGATGGTGCAGGAGCCACCTGCCTGGCGATCATGAGGAGGAAGCCAGGGGCCCTGTGAGGGCTGGGGCCATGGTGGGGAGTTGGCAGAGAGTTTCACGAGCGAGTATTGCAAAGGTTTGCGGTACCCTCCATAGAGGGGGGGAAAGTAGCTGTCTAGAGTTGGAGCAGTAGGGACCTGGCTGAGATTGGAAATCTCAAGGTTACGTGACGCCCTCCTCATTACAGGTCGAACGGCAGCATGTTCAGCACTCTGCTGGGCACTTGCCAAAACATGCTGCAATCCAGTAATCCAGGTCAAAGCACAGAGGGCTCAGTTCAGCCCTAGTGATTTCCCTTTGGGTACAGACGGGAGAAAACAGAGGATAAGGGAATTGACCGGGCTGATGACAGTGTCTTGGAAGTAATGTCCCCTGGGGGAAGGAAATAAGGCCGGGGGGTCAGGAGGGCTCAGAGAACTGAGCATATCATTGAGAAAGAACTGTCCCCTTGAGAACTGGGGAGAACACAAGCTAGTGGCAGAGGAGGCTGGGATCAATCTGGGGCGTTAGCACTTGAAGGACCTGGGGGGAGCATGGGACTAGGATGCTGCCATGCTGTGCAGGCACAGGGACTCAGTAGGAAGGTGGGTGCCTTCTTCCCAGGGGCCTTTCCTTTACCAGGCCCCCTTGGGGCTAATCTGTAACCAGGACTGCCTTTTGATTCCTATAAAGGGTATGCCTGGCTTTAGCACCTCTAAGAAGCTGGACAAGCTGGGGATGAGGGGCTCTGACACCTGTGAGCTAATCTTTGAAGACTGTAAGGTTCCTGGTAAGTAGCACCGAGAATTGGGGAGCCCCTCTCCTGACCCCCTTCCAGGCTGATCTGGCTGTTCTCAAGCTGAGAAAGCCTCTGGGTTAGACAGGCTTGGCATTGTTAGCTCTTCAGTGACATGTGGCTAGGCTGTGAGCTGGGGCTGCGGGACAGCGCTCCTTCCTGTCCAGGGCCCTGCAGCGGCATGCCTAGCTGGCATCACACGCTCCACATAGAGTCTGTACTCAGCAGCCAGAGAAGGGTCAGACCTACCCTTTCCCACTGATGTCCTTCAGTCTTCCTGTACTTTCGCCCGTCCACTGCATGTAAGTAACTCATTAACTCACATTTTTGTAAAAAAAATTTAAAAATGAGTTATTCATTTTTAGCATTAATGATGCTAAGAAAAAAAAACATCTGAATCCACTGATGGAAACCAGACTCAGTGAAGAGAAGGCAGTTCTGTTTGAGTATGAGTATTTTCTCCCCCAAGGTGTAACTGAAATATGACATAGTGGAGCACTGTGGGAGAGCCAGCGCAGCCATCATGTACTAACCAGACCAGGGGCGTGGATTTGTTGTTTGGGTATTTTTTTTTTTTTTTTCGAGAAGGAGTCTTGGCTCTGTCACCCAGGCTAGAGTGCAGTGGCGTGATCTCGGCTCACTGCAGCCTCCACCTTCCAGGTTCCAATGATTCTCATGCCTCAGCCTCCCGAATAGCTGGGATTATGGGCACATGCCACCCTGCCCAGCTAATTTTTTTTTGTTTTTTTGAGATGGAGTGTCACTCTTGTTGCCCAGGCTGGAGTGCAATGGTGCGATCTCAGCTCACTGCAACCTCTGCCCCCTGGGTTCAGCCTTCTGAGTAGCTGGGATGACAGGCACACACCACCACACCCCGCTAATTTTGTAATTTTAGTAGACAGATGGGGTTTCACCATGTTGGCCAGGCTGCTCTTGAACTCCTGGCCTCAGGTGATCCACCCGTCTCAGCCTCCCAAAGTGCCAGGATTATAGGCCTGAGCCACCGCGCCTGGCCAGGGGCGTGGATTTGATCACCAGTTAGGTTTGCTGTCTGCCTCAGCCATGTACCATGCCTATCACTGACAGCCCAAAAAAGTGTGCTTTAATTACAGGGAGCATCCAGGGAGGGGAACCTGTGCAGCTCCTTCTTTGTTGACAGGAAAAAATTCAGCTAGCATTAAAGGCAGGTCAGTGGTGTCAACTCATTTTCCTGCCCACACCTCCCAAGGCCATCCAGTCTGGCTTACTGGGTGGAGAGGTGCTCAGCAGCTTCTGTTACTATCTCTGAATGGCCTGTCTCCTGGACAAAGAAGCTTTCGTGGACTACCCTGCAGGGAGGTGACACTGGACCAGAGCTGACTCCACCTGGGGAAAGAGTAACTCTGGTTTCTTTATAGGTGCCTGTGTAGAAAGAGTCAGGGAGGGATTGGGTGACTTCTAGACCAATTAACTTTTCTTCTTTCCCATCCAAGGGAGTCCAGAGAGGGAAGGGAAAGATCTAACAACCCTGGGCTTTGTGGTTGGCCTTGTGGATGGGGTGGGGGTCCTGGCAGCTCCACTTCTGACTGGAAGGGGTTCACTTGATCGTTTTCTTTTACCTGGAACCTTAGTTGAATAAAGGTCAAGTGACATACTTTAGTGCCTTACTTGAGAGCCATGTTTCCACATCTAGTACCTTCGATAAAAGTGAGGAGGCTGTGACAGCTCTCTCCCTCTGACCAACACTTATCCTGGCAGCTGCCAACATCCTGGGCCATGAGAATAAGGGTGTCTACGTGCTGATGAGTGGGCTGGACCTGGAGCGGCTGGTGCTGGCCGGGGGGCCTCTCGGGTAAGTGTGAGGCTTGGGGGAAGCTGGGCTCTGTCGGCCTCCTTGGCCAGTGGCCCACCATGAGCAGCAGCATCCTTCCCCTTGGGGGCCAAAGGGAGCTGCCTCCTGGCCCCGCACTCTCCTGGGAGACAAAAAGAACCACCTCCTCCCATGTTGAATTTCTTCCCACAGCAGGGAAATATCATTAAGTGACAGATCAAAGGCCTGAGGAGCAGGGTGGCTCACTCGGCTGTGGAACGACACCTGGGCTGTCACACCCCTGCACCTCTGGTCAGTCAGTGCCATAACTGCGGCTAGACTTTCTGAGGCTGCTTTTCTCCTCCCTGGGACTCCGGCCTTCCCACGCTAGCATTTTGCCACCACACCCAGTGGGATGAGGAGGTGCCCATAGGACCTTTCTCCTTTCTGACAGGCTCATGCAAGCGGTCCTGGACCACACCATTCCCTACCTGCACGTGAGGGAAGCCTTTGGCCAGAAGATCGGCCACTTCCAGGTGAGCCGCGTGCTTTTGCTGACATGTACGCTTCGACTGCGCTGAAGTTTTCTTTGAAAAGAGAGGAAGTGAGGTGGGCACCGTGGATGTTCACTGTCTCCTCTAGCAAATTGAGCTTGACTGCTTGGAATGCAGTCTTCCTCAGCGTGCAGCCCGGCTCTGGAAGTCATCAGGAAGTTCATCTCATTGCCACCTCGATGCCTGTGTGAGGTGGATGAACTAGACATTGTAAGGTTGGAGAGCAAAGTGTGCAGGTTGTGGGGGCAGAAGGGAAAGAGGTTGCTATTTGTAGTTAGACCACCTGGTCCGAAGAAGCTGCTGGAAGGTAATAAACGTTGGAGTAAATGGTGCCTTGGGAGCCATGCCTTTCGTAGGCAGTGATGGCCACTTGAGGGTGTCATGCGGGCCGTGGAATGGCCACTCTCTGGCCCTAACTCCCACACCTGCCTCCATCTCCGTCATCCTGGGTAAATCCCATCTCCTCTCCATGCCCCTGCTTCCTCATCCTTGGCTGTCTTGTTGCCGTTGCTGACCTGGCTTTTGGTAACTGGGAGAGTGTTCCAGCATGTTGACCTGTGACATCCCTTTGTGCTCAGTTGATGCAGGGGAAGATGGCTGACATGTACACCCGCCTCATGGCATGTCGGCAGTACGTCTACAATGTTGCCAAGGCCTGCGATGAGGGCCACTGCACTGCCAAGGTGAGAACCGCCTCAGTCCAGGAGAAGGGGGGGCAGTGGGCCGGCGGCTGGGACTTGCTGTCTGCGTGCCTCGCAGGGCCCTGCTGACCCGAGCTTCCTCCTGTAGGACTGTGCAGGTGTGATTCTTTACTCAGCTGAGTGCGCCACACAGGTAGCCCTGGATGGCATTCAGTGTTTTGGTGAGTGATCCCCACTCCCCACTCCCAGGGCTCCCTCACTCTTGGGGCCTGTGGCTGCTTCAGAAAGCGTTTCAGGGCGGGCGTGGTGGCTCATACCCATAATCCCAGCACTTTGGGAGGCCGAGGCAGGTGGATCACCTGAGGCCAGGAATTCGAGACTAGCCTGGCCTACATAGTGAAACCCCATGCCGGGCGTGATGGTGCATGCCTGTAATCCCAGCTACTTGGGAGGCTGAGGCAAGAGAATCGCTTGAACCTGGGAGGTGGAGGCTGCAGTGAGCCAAGATTGCACCATTGCACTCCAGCCTGGGTGACAGACTGAGACTCTGTCTCAAAAAAAAAAAAAAAGCAGTCTCCTCTCCACTCCTCACTATGTGCTTATGCTAGGCCCAGATAAGCTGGGACCTTTGGGCTCTTTCTGTCCCAGTTACAAGGAGGAAATGGAAAGCAAATGAGAAAACTGCTAGATGCCAGGAGTTGCCGCTGCCTTCAGCAACACCCCCCTCTCATCCTCCCTGCCTCATAGACGCTAGGAAATGGGGAAAGGGAGATGTCTCAGAGGTAGACCAGCCTTGTTTCCATGCTGTGCGGTGATTAAGAGCATAGACTCGAGCCGAGCAGCTGAGGTTTGAATCCTTGAGCTGCTATGCTGGCGTCCTCTCTTCCCCATTTGCCATGCCTGTCAGTGGCACCCCTCTTTCTTTGTCTGGTATCCTTAGCACTCTGAGTGGCCTTTCAGCTGCAACCTCTTGCCCACCCTACCCAACAAGGTACAGTAGTCCCTTCTTCTCCTCAGCTTTGCTTTTCACAGCTTCATTTACTGTGGTCAACCAAGGTCCAAATATACTAAATGGTGCTGGGCTCACACCAATAATCCCAGCACTTTGGGAGGCCAAGGTGGGCGGGTCACCCGAGGTCAGAAGTTTGAGACCATCCTGGCCAACATGGAGAAACCCCATCTCTCCTAAAAATACAAAAATTAACCGGGCGTGGTGGTGCATGCCTGTAATCCCAGCTACTTAGGAGGCTGAGGCAGGAGAATCGCTGGAACCCGTGAGGCAGAGGTTGCAGTGAGCCGAGATCGTGCCACTGCACTCCAGCCTGGGTGACAGAGCAAGACTCCATCTCAAAAAAAAAAGTGCAGCTGGGCACAGTGGCTCATACCTGTAACTCCAGCACTTTAGGAGGCTGAGGCGGGTGAATCACCTGAGGTCAGGAGTTCGAGACCAGCCTGGCCAACATGGTGAAACCCCATCTCTACTAAAAATACAAAAAAAAAAAAAAATTAGCCAAGTGTGATGGCAGGAGCCTGTAATCCCAGCTATTTGGAAGGCTGAGGCTGAAGAATCGCTTGAACCCAGGAGGCGGAAGTTGCAGTAACCGGAGATTGCGCCATTGCACTCCAGCCTGGGTGACAAGAGTGAAACTCCATCTCAAAAAAAAAAAAAAGGCCAGGCGCGGTGGCTTACACCTGTAATCCCAGCACTTTGGGAGGCCGAGGCAGGCAGATCACCTGAGGTCAGGAGTTTGAGACCAGCCTGACCAACATGGTGAAACCCTATCTCTACTAAAAATACAAAAATTAGCCGGGTGTGGTGGTGTGTGCCTATAATCCCGGCTACTCAGGAGGCTGAGGCAGGAGAATTGCTTGAACTTTGGAGGCGGAGGCTGCAGTGAGCCAAGGTCATGCCACTGCCCTCCAACCTGGGTGACAGAGCACAACTCCTTCTCAAAAAAAAAAAGCTAAATGGAAATTTCTAGAAATAAGCAGTTCATAAGTTTAAAATCCACACTATTCTGAATACCGTGATGAAGCATTGTGCCATGCTGCTCTGTCATGTTTGGTACGTGAAATATCCCTTTGTGCAGCCTATCCATGCTATGTGGGCTACCTGCCCGTTAGTAGTCACCTAGAGTATCCAATCAGCTGTCTTGGTATCAGAGTACCTGTGTTCAAGTAACTCTTATTATTTTACTCAGTGGCCCCAAAGTGCAAGAATAGTGATGCTGGCATGTCATAATAGTTCTGTTTTAGTATTAGATATTATTGTTGATCTCTTATTGTGCCTAACTCATAAATTAAACTTGCTCATAAATATGTATGTATAGGGGAAAAAACAACATATATATGGGGTTTGGTACTATCCACGGTTTCAGGCATCCACTGGGGTCTTGGAATGTATCCCCCAAGGATAAGAAGGGACTAGTGTATTCCCCACACCCCTCCATCTTGCTACCTTTTGCTGCTTTTCTTTAATCAGTCTCTCCTCCTATGGCCTGTTTCTATATACTCGGCCTTCTCTTTGCTTTCTTTGTTTTGCCCACTGTCAATCACTTCCTTTCTTCTCTGCCCAAACCCTTGTTGCAGGTGGCAATGGCTACATCAATGACTTTCCCATGGGCCGCTTTCTTCGAGATGCCAAGCTGTATGAGATAGGGGCTGGGACCAGCGAGGTGAGGCGGCTGGTCATCGGCAGAGCCTTCAACGCAGACTTTCACTAGTCCTGAGACCCTTCGCCCCCTTTTCCTGTACCTAGTAGCCTTTCTTGGCAAGTAGAGATGTGGCGGCTCTCCCACCCTGCCTGCAGCAGGCCCTCCTGCCCAGCTGGTCTTGTTAGCCCTCTGGCCTCTGGATGAGGTTGAGTTCTCCACAACAGCTCCCAAGCATCATGGCCCTCACAGCCGGGCCAGTGCCAGGACTAGTGTTCTGTGACTTAAAATGGACTCAGCAGGAAGCATATTGTCTGGGGATTGTTGGGACAGGTTTTGGTGACTCTGTGTCCTTGCACTCTAACTTCTGAGCCCACTTCCCAGGGTAGGCCTCTGGGGGCATGCAGATACCCGCCTCTTTCTCTTGGGTGAGCCTCTGGCAGGACGATCTCTCTGCTCAAGCACAGCAGAATCATGGCCCCTCCATGAATTGGAACTTGGTGCAGGTTAAGTATCCCTAATCCTAAAATCTGAAACACTTCTGGTTCCAAGCATTTTGGATAAGGCGTATTCAACTTGCAGTCTCTTTTCTGGGGGAAAAAAAATAATTAAAAACCTAGCCTAGCCAGGCGTGGTGGCTCACGCCTGTAATCCCAGCACTTCAGGATGCCAAGGTGGGTGGATCACCTGAGGTCAGGAGTTCAAACCCAGCCTGGCCAACATGTGGAAACCCCATCTCAACTAAAAATAGAAAAAAATTAGTTGGGCATGGTGGCGGGCACCTGTAACCCCAGCTACTTCAGGAGGCTGAGGCAGGAGAAACACTTGAACCCGGGAGGCGGAGGTTGCAGTGAGCCAAGATTGCGCCATTGCACTCCAGCCTGGGTGACAAGAGCAAAACTCTGTCTCAAAAAAACAAAACAAAAACCTGGCCCTTGTTTCTTCCAGTTTCTAGAGGTATCATCTCCTAGCAGGTTATGAACACATATGCTTGGCCAGGCAGGGTGGTGTGTGCCTGTAATCCCAGCACTTTGGGAGGCCCAGGCGGGAAGATCACTTGAGCCTAGGAGTTCAAGTCTGTAGTGAGCTATGATGAGACCACTGTACTCCAGCCTGGGCAACAAAGTGAGACCCTGTCTCTAAAAATAAAAATAAATGATGGCTGGGTGCCGTGGCACACGTCTGTAATCCCAGCACTTTGGGAGGCCAAGACGGGTGGATCACTTGAGCTCAGGAGTTCGAGACCAGCCTTGCCAACATGGTGAAACCCCATCTCTACTAAAAATACAAAAATTATCCAGGGGCGGTAGTGCACACCTGTAATCCCAGCTACTCAGGAGGCTGAGGCAGGAGAATCACTTGAACCTGGGAGGCGGAGGTTGCAATGTGCCAAGATGACACCGCTGCACTCCAACCTGGGCCATAGAGCGAGACTCTGTCTCAAAAAAGAAAAATAGGCCGGGCGCAGTGGCTCACACCTGTAATGCCAACACTTTTGGGAGGCCAAGGCAGGTGGACCATGAGGTCAAGAGTTCAAGACCAGCCTGGCCAAGATGGTAAAACCTCATCTCTACTAAAAATACAAAAATTAGCCAGGCGTGGTGGCAGGCGCCTGTAATCCCAGCTAATCCCAGTCTCAGGAGGCTGAGTCAGAGAATTGCTTGAACCCGGGAGGCAGAAGTTGCAGTGAGCCAAGATCACACCACTGCACTCCAGCTTGGGTGACAGAGTGAGACTCTGTCTCAAAAAATAATAGGCTGGGTGCGATGGCTCACACCTGTAATCCCAGCACTTTGGGAGGCCGAGGCGGGCAGATCACAAGGTCAGGAGTTTGAGAACAGCCTGACGACCAACATGGTGAAAACCCATCTCTACTAAAAATTAGCCGGGCCTGGTGGCACACGCCTGTAATCCCAGTTACTCGGGAGGCTGAGGCAGGAGAATCACTTGAACGTAGGAGGCGGAGGTTGCAGGAGCCGTGATCGTGCCATTGCACTCCAGCCTGGGCGACAACAGAGTGAAACTGTCTCAAAAAATAATAAAGTAAATGAACACATGTGCTGCTAAGAGTCTGCTGTGTGGCAGAGCAGAGGACAGCGTGCTTTTGTGTGCTGTTGGAAGACTAGCTCCTCCTGTACAGCACCTCTGAGCCCTTGTGCACTGCCCCACCCTGCCACGGGCACCATCCAGTCCTGGCCATGTGACCACCCACAGCTGACTGGGCAGCAGGCACAGGCCCTACCCGAGCAGACCGGAGTTGGCTAGCCTGACTCCAGCTGAGGCTGCCTGTGTACATTTCTCCAGATACCCTATGGCTAATTTTGTTATTACTGCACAGTGGCTGCTGCCATTTTGTATTAAATATATTGTGAAACAAACCCATCTGCTTCTAAAGCAGTGATTTTGGGGAGAAGCAATCTACTTGCCGCTGCTTCCTTTCTGGATTCAGCTTGTGTCCTTGGAGAGTGGCTGGTCCAGGTCCTATTCCTGCCCTCCAGCCTGTTCTTTCATGAGGGACAGGAAGATAAAATCAGCCCTTAGGATAGAGGTCTCAGCCTCCCTTTCCCAGATCTCCCAGTGAGTTTTAAAAGAAACAGGGAGCCCAGAGTGCTAAGTTCTTACAGCCAGAAGGAAGCTTATAGATTTCTGAAAACTACGCCTATGTTTTTAAAAAGACCAACACAATTTGACTTTGTCAAGGTCAAAATGAACTAGAATCCAGATCTGCTAGTGGCAAAAATGGGGATGTTCTGAGAATTCCAGCCTTGGGCCCCACTGTACAGCCTGGATAGAGTGTGGTCTGAGAAGGGAATGGGTCTAGGTTGTTCCACCCCTTCCGAGTTCCCTAAAGAGGTAACTGGTTTTCTTGGCTCTCAGCCCAGCAGCGCCTATCCTGGCTTTTGGTCCTGGCCTGCAGCCAAGTTGCTGTTCCTAGCCTGAGGCTTGAGACAGGTGGGGTTAGCTCCTCACCAACCCCAGTTCAGTCCCATCCTGAGGGCAAGATCCTGGGCTCATAGGCAGTCCCTTTCACTTCCCTGCCATGCTCCCTGCTGTGTTGGAGATGAATGTGACTGAAAGGGCCATCTTGCTGGCTTAATGTGTGGCTGGAACGACCAGCCTGGAGACACAATGTGGCAAAATGGGGCGCTTCATCCAGTCTGTCTAAACCCTGTTGACTTGGGGAGGTGATTTCTTTCCTGATTCTGTATGTGAAGCAAAAGAAATGTTTTAAAATTAAAAGCAAAAAAACCAAAATGAACCATGTAGCCTGAGTGGTAAATGGAAGAACAAGGGGCATGTCTACTTTGGTTCTGGTGGGCGTGTTTGGTTGCCTACATGCATTGGGCAAATCTGCAGCACCAGCTGCCAGCACTGCTCCTTCCTGCGGCTGGCTCTTATTCCACTCCAATTTTAGGCAGGTCACACTATCAGGGCAGCTCACTGCTGTTGATGCTGCCTGCTCTGTGGGAGGGCAACAGAACCTTGGGATGTTTTTTAAGCGTGGTCTGAGCACACCCCTTATCAGAATTTGGCAACCTGAAAGAAAAGCAGGTTCCTGGATCCTGCCCCAGACCTAATCACATCCCCAAGGATGATTCTAGACACGGTAATCTTTTACAACTACCATCTGGGTCCTAGAGCAGGCTTCCCCGGGAGCCTGAGTCCTAATTCTAAATCCATATAATCCAGTGATAACAATCCCTTGCCCATGTAACTCTCTCAAGTCTGAGCTCCTTGATCTTTGCACAACCGAGTGCAGGAGGCAAGGTTTCGCGCAGGACACGCTTTCAGAAGACCGGTAAGGTGAGTTGCCCTCGGTGGGATGGGACCAGACCTGGTGTAAATGCAGCGCGCTGACTGGAGAGAGGTGCCCAGTCCACTGCCTGCCGGACGGGAACTGGGACCTAAGACCCGGGTGGTCATCTGTCTCGACCCCCAGCCTAGGGCAGGTCCAGAGTCCTTCCTCTGACCCTCTCCCTCCAGGCAGCGCGCTTCTTGGAGCGCAGCACTGGCTCACCAGACGCAGCTCGGAAGTCGCATGGAGCTCGCCTGACCCCTGCCGGCTGCCGCGTGGTTGCAGACGCGCGGAGCCAGTCTATCTGGCCTTTGCCTGGGGTTCTGGTCCCAAGGCCCCCAGTCTGGGATTTCAGGACTCAACGACGTTTTGTTTTAGCCAATAAGGACATTAAAGGGAAGGGGGGTTGGGGGAATGCCATCCTCTATTACCATCATTTCATACAAGGCCTTTTTTTTTTTTTAAGACGGAGTCTCGCTCTGTCGCCCAGGCTGGAGTGCAGTGGCGCCATCTCGTCTCACTGCCAGCTCCACCTCCCGGGTTCACACCATTCTCCTGCCTCAGCCTCCCGAGTAGCTGGGACTGCAGGCACCCACCACCGCGCCAGGCTAATGTTTTGTATTTTTAGTAGAGACGGGGTTTCGCCCTGTTAGCCAGGATGGTCTCGATCTCCCGACCTTGTGATCCGCCCGCTTCAGCCTCTCAAAGTGCTGGGATTACAGGCGTGAGCCATCGCGCCCGACCGGCTTTTTTTTTTTTAAGATGTAGTCTCACTTTGTCGCCCAGGCTGGAGTGCAGTGGCCCGATCCCGGCTCACTGCAACCTCTGCATCTTGGGTTCAAGCGATTCTGGTGCCTTAGCCTCCCAAAGAGCTGGGATTACAGGCATGTGCCACCACGGCCGGATAATTTTTGTATTTTTAGTAGAGATGGGGTTTCACCATGTTGGCCAGGCTGGTCTCAAACTCCTGGCCTCAAGTGATCCACCGGCCTCAGCCTCCCAAAGTGCTGCGATTACAGGCATGAGCTACCGGGCCCAGCTAGGCCAGGAATTTTTTTTTTTTTTTTTTTTGAGACAGGATCTCACTCTGTCGCCCAGTGCAGTGGCTTGATCTCAGCTTACTGCATCCTCGACCTCCCTGGCTCAAGAGATCCTACGGCCTCAGCCCTCCCCTGGCCACCCCCTTAACCCCTCAATAGCTGGGACTAGAGGTGTGCACCACCATGCCAGACTAATTTTTGTGTTTTTTGTAGAGCTAGGCTTTCACCATGTTGTCCAGGCTGGGCTCAACTCCTGGGCTTAAGCGATCCTCCCGCCTCCACTTCCCAAAGCGTTGGGATTATAGGTGTTGAGCCAGTGTGCCCAGCCCTCAAATTTTTGTATATGCTTTATGTTCATGGTTTTAAAAAATACTACTATTTCTAAAAACTTATTTTAAAAAAGAAAAGTCCCCTCTCCCTCCTATCCCCATTCCCACTCCCAGGACAAAACCACTTTTGAATCTTTAAGGGGCTTATTTTGATAATTCACTTCATACCTCTAAGTGACATGCTTACTTATTGATTTAATTGTAAGCACTTTTAAGGATAGTTTTTGTTTTTGTTTTTAAGATGGAATCTTGCGCTCTGTCACCCATGCTGGAGTGCAGTGGCACAATCTCAGCTGACTGCAACCTCTGCCTCCCAGGTTCTAGTGATTCTTCTGCCTCAGCCTCCCGAGTAGCTGGGACTACAGGTGCACACCACCATTCCCAGCTAATTTTTGTATTTTTAGTAGAGACAGGGTTTCACCATATTGGCCAGGCTGGTCTCAAACTCTTGACCTCATGATCCGTCTGCCTCAGCCTCCCAAAGTGCTGGGATTCCAGGCATGAGCCACCATGCCCAGCCCAAGGATAGTTCTTTAAAGTGCATACATTTGATTTATGAGAAGTTATGCCCATACTTTTTTCACTTCCTCGGGCCAGCCCTGTCCACAGGCCAGTGTTTGGAAGCCCTGAAATCAGGTGGTACAGAGCCCCATGCACATTCCTGGCTGTCCCCAACCCTTGCCACATTTGGTACACAGAGCCTACAGCCACGCTAGTGCCGAGTGGGGGCTCTCTTCTCTCTATGTGCACCACTTGGTTACTCTTGCAGGGGGCCATTCCAGAATTCGGCCTCTCTCCCTCACCCACCACCCACCCATTCTCAGAGGCTAGCCTGATATCTCTTAAATATTTCTTGGACTTTCAACATCCTGCCAATTTGCCTCCCTTCTTCCAGGCCATGCCCCTCAACCCTTCCTCTACACTGAACCAGTGAACTGTCAAGCTCCCTGCAAATTCTTCAGTGGCTCCCAGCACCTGTAAGATCTAAGGCTTGGGCCGGGCGCGGTGGCTCAAGCCTGTAATCCCAGCACTTTGGGAGGCCGAGACGGGCGGATCACGAGGTCAGGAGATCGAGACCATCCTGGCTAACACAGTGAAACCCCGTCTCTACTAAAAAATACAAAAAAACTAGCCGGGCGAGGTGGCGGGCGCCTGTAGTCCCAGCTATAGGGAGGCTGAGGCAGGAGAATGGCCTAAACCTGGGAGGCGGAGCTTGCAGTGAGCTGAGATCCGGCCACTGCACTCCAGCCTGGGCGACAGTGCGAGACTTCCTCTCGAAAAAAAAAAAAAAAAAAAAAAAGATCTAAGGCTTGGCAAGGCAAATATGACTCTAATTCCCCTGGGCCTTCCCCTTCTGCTGCTTCCCTCCTTCCCTGCTCAATGTTCATGTTCTTGTTGCAAGGAGTCCTCACTGCCGTGTTTCTCACCCCTGTGCCTTTTGTCTGGGGCAGCTCTGGAAGTCCTGCCAGCCCTTCAACCTTTCTCTTGCTCCCTCATCTCTAAAGCCTCAGGCCAGGGCCTGCCTCCTTCAGGAAGACCTCTCTTCTCCAACCTTTCCTCACTCCTCTGTCTCCATCTCATCCATTCTAGACGGGTCCCCTTCCTCCTTCTCCCTGGGCATATCTGCACTAATGGGCTTGCCACAAAGTTGTGTTTACTCCAGTCTCCCCAGCATTAGGCAGGCTATGAATTTGAGGGCTAGGACTGTGATTTAACTGTCTTTACATGATCACCAGCCAGCACAGTTCCCGGCATGTAATAGGTGCACAACAAATGTTTATTGAAAGAGTAAATGAGCAGTCACGTGACACTTAGCTCACACTTTGCTGGTATACAGTTATTTGTGTATATGGTGCTCTCTGAGTATATTGTAAGATCTTTTAGGTCAAAGACCATCTCTCACTTATCTGAACTCTCCCAATAACACCCGGGGCTCACAGTAAGTGCTCAGTGGCTATGTTCTTGCTAAATGAGTGAAATGACAGGTGGGCCAGAGCCCTGGACTAATCCCAGCATTGGCAGAAACAGCAGGGCCAGCCGGCTTTGCCTGGCCCTGTTTTCTCCAGGCCTTCCCACCCTGGAGTGGCCAGGGCCCAGCCGCAGAAGGGAGGCCCTCACCCCCATACTCCTCTGACCCACTCAGAGACAGAAGGAAGCTGTGCTAAAAGACCCTGACCCTCCCCTGCTAGCTGAGGACGAGAATGGGAGCTGGAAGGGGAAAGGGGAAGAGCAGAGCCACACAGCCTTTGTGTTCTTGTGTGAAATGAATGGTATATATGGGGGAGTACGTACATGCACATATGCAGTGTGAAAAATAACAAATTCCTGTGTACCCAACATGCAGGTCAATGAAGAGAGTATTCCAAGCCCATGTGCCCCTCCTTGACATATTCTCCCCAGGGGAGCCACCATCCTGAATTTGGTGATAATCCTCCCCTTACCTTTCTCAGTGGCTTTCTGCCTCTGTATAGATCCCTGAACAATATTGTTTAGGTTGCCTGATTTCAAACTTTCTATAGCTGGACTCATACCACATATATATATATATTCTTCCATGTCTTGCTTTTTGGCTCATCATTGTACAGTTTTTGTTTTCTTGTTTTTTTGTTTTTGTTTTTCATTTGTTTTGAAACAGGGTCTCACTCTGTTCATGATCATGGCTCACTACAGCCTCAACCTCCTGGGCTTGAGCCATCCTCCCGCCTGGGCCTCCCAGGTAACTGGGATTACAGGGGCTTGCCATGACGCTCAGCTAATTTTTTTGTATTTTTTGTAGAGATGGGGTTTCATTATGTTGCCCAGGCTGGTCTCAGACTCCTGGGCTTAAGGGATCTGCCTGCCTCAGCCTCCCAAAGCTGCTCAGCTCTTTTAAATTTTTTATTGTTTTTGAGACAGGGCCTCACTTTGTCACCAAGGCTGAAGTGCAGCGGCGCAGTCATGACTAACTGCAGCCTTGACCTCCCAGGCTCAAGTGATTCTCCCACTTCAGCCTCTTCAGTAGCTAGGACTATAGGCCCAGTCCAGCTATTTTTTTTTTTTTTTTTTCTTAAATGTTTACAGAGACAGGGTCTTACTATGTTTCCCAGGCTGGTCTCCTGAGCTCAAGCCATCCTCCTGCTTCAGCCTCCCAAAGTGCTGGGATTACAGGTGTGAGACACGGTGCCCAGCCTCATTCATGTTAATGAGCAGGACTGTAATCTCTTCAATATTTTTTCTTGTGTAGTATTCCATAATGTGGAAATATAACAATTTAATTGTCCATTCTACTGTCGATGGACATTTGGGCTGTTTCCAGTTTGGGGCTATTGTAAAACATTCCTGGCCAGACGCGGTGGCTTTTACCTGTAACCCCAGCACTTTGCGAGGCCAAGGCGGGCGGATCACCTGAGGTCAGGAGTTCGAAACCAGTCCGGCCAACATGGCAAAACCCTGTCTCTAATAAAAATACAAAAATTAGCCAGGTGTGGTGGCGGATGCCTGTAATCCCAGCTACTCTGGACGCTGATGCATGAGAATAGCTAGAACCTGGGAGGCAGAGGTTACAGTCAGCTGAGATCATGCCATTGCACTTCAGCCTGGGTGACAGAGCGACACTCTGTCTCAAAAATAAAAGAAAAAAGGAAAAAACCATTCCCATGGGCATCTTCTGATGCAGATCGGCAAGTGTTCCTCAAGTCGTAGTCCCAGGAATATAATTTCTCCGTTGTAGGCTATGCACCTGATCAACCTTACTAGATCATTCACAACTGCTTTCCAAAGTAGTTGTGGGTCTATTATTTTTTAGAACGATGCCACCAGAGGTGACTTGGGGTAAAAGTTGAATGCCAGCCCCAGGGCCAACCCCATGAGCTTATTTTCAGCAAGGGAGAGAAGTCATATGGCAAAAGAGTGTGCATCTGTGCATTGCTGCTTCCCCAGCCATGCCCATAAACCACATGTTCAACAAACCTTTACAGGCAAGCTACTAAGACCCATGCACTGGGCAAGGGGCTGGGGAGACGATAATGATTTAGCACAGACCAGCCTCAGAGAGAACAATTATGTTTCCATTTACCCTGCCAGGCAGCCGGATGCTCCAGTTTTGCCCTGGAAGACACGAGAGAGTAGGGGCCAGATAGATAAGAGGGAATTTTCTTGAAGGAAAAAAGGTATTCTGGGCCCAGGAATATCTCAGCACAGGCAGTACCTCCACTCCTCAAAGGTGGCCGGTGGCTCAGTGGCGGAAGTACAGAGGGCTGCCCTTGCTGGCAGGAGAAGGAAGGAAGGAAGGAAGCAAGAAGACTAGGGCTATGCTCGTGCTGGCAGAGAGAGACACAGCTCCAGATCCAGATCCATTCAGATGCATCTTGTGCCTTGTGCCCGTCCAGGAGCAAACACGGGTGAGCATGCACGTGGACACGCATACCTCCGCACACACTTTCAGAGAGGCTGTCAGACACGCTGCAGGAGCAGAGGCAAGGAGCGTGAACACGCAGCTGCTTGCGGAAGATAAGCCCAGCACTGGGGGCTGCCTGCCTGGCCTGTCTTGAGAGTCCCCTTGCACATCTGTCTGGGCTCCCAAGAGGCAACCTCTACAAAGATATGTGTTTTCAGGACAAGCTGCCCCCTCCCGCAAAACCTTTCTGTTTACAGGAATGGAGTAGCAAAATCCCTTAGTTCATATTTGAGTCCTGTCTGATGCTGACAGGCTGGCCAGGGCTGGGCATACAGTAGGTCTCTTTACTTGCTGAAGTAAAATAGTTAAATGAAATTTACTATAAGATAAATTAAGATAACTTTACTATAAGCTATATGAAGATTCAAAACAGGGGGAAAGAGAAACCTGAAATGAGAAAAGGGGAGTGAAGGAAGACTTGATGTCCTTCATAACTGGCCTGCATCCTGCCCAGCCCCTCCTTTCTTTCCAGAAGCCCACCAGTGGCCCAGAGTGGAAGGGTGGGAGTCAGACCAGCCCAAGGTTGCTAATTAAGACTAGACTGCCAAGCACGGTGGCTCATGCCTGTAATCCCAGCACTTTGGGAGGCTGAGGCAGGCAGATCACCTGAGGTCAGGAGTTCGAGACCAGCCTGGCCAGCATGGTGAAACCCCATCTTTACTAAAAATACAAAAATTGACTGGGTGTGATGGCACGCACCTGTAATGTCAGCTACTCGGGAGGCAATTCTCCAAGAATTGCTTGAACCTGGGAGATGGAGGTTGCAGTGAGCCGAGATTTGGCCACTGCATTCCAGCCTGGGTGACAGAGTGAAACTCTGTGTCAAAAAAAAAAAAAAAAAGACTGGACTGTTTGTGGATTTTATATGACTGCTGCTGCTTGAGAGAGCTGAGATCTGCTTTCCCTTCCTAAGATTGCTTCCAAGGCCCAGAGCTGGCTGGCAGCAGTTCAGAATCACCACTTAGATATTGAGATCCAGCCAGTCCCAGCTCCTCTTGTACCTCTTCCCAGCCCCTCCCTCCCAGGTACCCCTAGGCAGAGTATACCCTACGGTCCTTTGAGGCTGGAGAAGCAGGTGGTTGTGAAGTAGGCTGGCCTTTGGGACCTCCCTCTCCCCTGGTACCCTCCCTCCCTGGGAGGCTGCTTGGCTCCAGAGTGAAGGAGCAAGTAGGGGCCCTCAGAAGTCTTCTCCTTCCATGGCCAGGCTGCCCACCTGCTTGGAACCCGGCCACACACATCACGGTGCCCCATTCACTGGCCCTCCAGGTTGTCAGAGACCTTTGTGCTGCAGTTTTTCTGCCCTCCCACCTGATCACCCACACCTCCAAGGGGGCTGCAACCTCATGTTCGGAACTCCTGAGCCTGGAGAGAGGCTGTGGGGGGTGGGGCAAGAGCCCTGGAAGTGCCCCAGAGTGTGGAGCCTGTTGCCAATAGGGGCAACAAGACAATCTCTCTGTAGGACTGACTGTGAGGCCTCCCCAAAGAAGGATCGGGCAGAGAAATGCAGGCTCCTCAGCCCTGCCTGGGACATCTGCAGCTGCCTCAGAGCTCACATTGTGTGGATCCCAACAGCGTTTCCCTCACTAATGAAGACCCGGCCCTCTCCCAATTCTGCATTCCCCTCTTCCCCAAGGCTGGAAACTCGCTATGGCCACTCCTGTAGGCTCAGCCATCTTACACTACAAGCTCCCCTGATAAGCCCCATCCCCCACCCAGCCTGCTCACTCACCAGGAGCAGCCATACGACTCACTTCCCTGCTGCCCCGTGGAACTTCATCTCTCTGTGCCTCAGAGGGTCTGCCGAGCCCTGTGGCCCACCACTCCATCCCCTGCCAGTGGATGCTCTGGCGTGGCCAGCCTCCTCACTCAGGCACCTGTTCCCCAGCTGGCACACCCCAGGCTCAGCCCACTCGAGTGACCTGCCCCCACATCCACCAATCCCCTGCTCAATTAAGAATTGGCATTTGCTGAGGGACCATTATGTCCCAGGGTGCCAGCGATTCAAAGACTAGTAACAGTATGGGGCCAAAAAAGTTTACGAGTTATTTGGGGAGATAGACATAAAAATTATGAGACCTCTCAATTACTCCAATTTTAATGTTACCCATTCTTTAAGACCCAGCATGTGCACTAACCCACTACATACCCACCTGTCTCTGGTTTGCTGCTGTATCCCCAACACTTTGCACTTGGCTCAGTGGAGCCCCTCTCCCTCCAAACAAATACTTGCATAATGAATGCAAAGCGGCGGGGGTGGCGGGGGGCAGGCTGCAGGGAGGATGACTTCTTTCCTTTGCCCTCCACCAAGCTTATCTAGATGAAATCAGATTTAAATAAAACATCAAGGGCGGCCTTGGAGCAGGCAGGGCAGGAGTGGGCAGGGGGGAATCGCAAGGCTTTGCCTTGAACTAAATTCTCCCATCTTTTTAGCAGCAGCTAAAAGAGCAGAGTTCTGGGGCCACAGCCTCTAGCTTCTTGGGGAAGCCATCTGGACTGCCAAAGCCAGAACTGTTTATGCCTCCAAATTTCAATGAGTCTGCCTTGTCAAACCCATAACCAATTGTTATCCAGTTGTTGAATGAATCGGGTCAGGAAATTTTATAGTAAAAATATGTACAAGTCACAAAAAGTACAAATGTTGGCGATCACTCCTGAAAACAGGCAAACTGGGTCAGGATGAGTGTGTTTAAAGGTAGGGAGGCAGAGCCCGGCACACAGTGTGGCTGCAGGAGGTAGTTTTCTAAGCTAATATGGCAGTCTAGCACTGTGGCCACCTGGCAGAGCAGTCAGGCTGCAGAGCCGCTGCGGCACAGGCAAAGTCTTGATTTCTCTGCCATTCATTCATCACTGAGTAGCTATTACCGAGAACCTATCATGTGCAGGTACCCTGTGGGCCATGGGGAAACAGTAGGACCCAGGCAGACACAGATGTGGTTTTCACCCTAGCCTAGCCAGGGAGGCAGGTCTTAGCCAGGAATCACCGGCTTGCCAGGCTTGCCAGGAAGAAAGCATCGCAGGTTGCGGAGTGTGACTGAGCCTGAGAGATGAGATCAGAGAGCCTCCTGGCTGGGGCGGCAACAACAGTCAGTTCCAGATTTGGATCTTTATCCTGAGTGTAAGCAGGAGTCACGGAAGGGTTTAAGCAGGAGAGTGCTATGATGCAGTCTATTTTGGAAAGATCCCTCTGACTGAGAGCCCTCTGACTGGGGCAGAGTGGATGCGGGAGGCCGGGCTGTGGTTGGTCACAGAAGTGGGAGGAGATTCGAGGCTGGAGGCTCCAGTAAATGACAGGCTGTGGTGATGGATTAGCTATGGGTGGCGGCTCGGGAGGGAGAGGGAGGTGCCAAGGATGAGTCCAAGGTTCTTGACTTTTAAAACTGCCAGTGCCTTTACCCCACAGTGGAAACATTGGGAGAACACTGAGTTTGCTTGTAGCTGGAAGTTGGCTGAAGTGTATCTGATGTTCCTGAAAGACCATATTGATGTTTCAGTGCCAAAGAGAGTGCAGAAGGCAGGGAAAGGGTACTTTTGATAACGGCTTTGCCAAAGGAATATCTTTTTATAAAGAAATATGACAATCGACTTGCAACATTTTGCCCCCAATCTAACAGCGAGATGAATGTTGCTCACAGCAACTTCATGTGTAAAATTCGAATGAGTTGCTAACAGACATTTGGAAAACGTAAGAGTAGAGAATTGTTTGGGGAAGCTTATTTAGGAAGAAGTGATGGAGAAATCATTAAAAGTGACAAGGCTGGGATCTAAACCCTGGCTCCACTATTATTAACGTGACCCTGGGAAGTTACCGAACCTCTCTATGCTTCAGTTTTCTCATCAGTAAAATGAGAATAATAACATTATCTATCTCGTAAGACTGGCTGGGGATTAAGAGTATGTGTAAAGAGCTTAATGCAGTGCCTAACTCATGGAATCTCTCCAGGAACATTACCTATCACAGAATACACCCTGACAGGGAGGCAACGAAGCAGGCAATTGCTGATTTCCCATAATCCCTTTCAACAAAGAAGAGTTGTTGTCCATATAACTAAGTGTAATTTTTATAAATGCCCTTATTAGATTTTTAAATATAGTATAATATTCACAAACCAAGGGGAAAAATTGTCAGGCTTCTCATATCTAACTAAGTCTTTTTTTGTTTTTTTTTGAGATAGACTCTCACTCCATCACCCAGGTTGGAGTGCAGTAGTTCAATCATGGCTCACTGCAATCTCCACCCCCCAGGTTCAAGCGATTCTTATGCCTCAGCCTCCTGAGTAGCTGGAACTACAGATGCGTGTCACCACACCTGTAGAGATGGGGTTTTGCCACATTGGCCAGATTGGTCTCGAACTCCTGGCCTCAAGTAATCTGCCCACCTCGGCGTCCCAAAGTGCTGGAATTACAGGTGTGAGCCACTGTGCCTGGCCTACCATATCTAAGTCTTGATGTCACTTTTCCAGCTACTAATCATCTGGCCCAGTCTTGCTTAGGTCATATACTCTTTGATGCACTCTTCAGTTTCTGAGGATCATGCCTCTGCTAGGTGGAGTAGCTTTCCTAGGTCAGAAGCAATGCTATCTGCATGGCCTCCCAAGTCTTCTTGGTGTCTGAACAGTGCAGAGCACAGGTGGCACTGTGGTTGGTTAACACCATACTTGTGGCCCAGACTGTAGTCCCCCCAGAGGGTGTCTGCTGGAAAGGGCTGGTCCTGGCTCTTGCTGTGGGTTCACTGAGGTTAAGTGAGGGTGGCAAAAGAACCGCAGGTGATTCTCTCCTCTGCTCTGGGTTTTGCAAGACTAGAGAGGTCAGTGGCTGTGGCTGGGAGCCTGTAGGAGATGGAACTATCTCACCTTGAGGAATGAGATTAGGGATGCCACAGAGAATCTTTCCCGAAGAGGGGAATGGCTATAGGGCCCTGGCCTTGGGAGGGTGGAGTGGAGAAGTCATGGGAAGAGGGGCTGGCCTCTCCCCCACACCTAGCAAAGGGCACAATCCTGCCTTACTGAAGCCAGAGTGGGGCCCACTGCTGGGTGGACAGAATACAGCCACAGGCACTACATTGTCAGGGCTCCAGATGGGAGATAAGGAGTACAAAACAGAGGTGGAAGACTGATTCCAGCATGGAAGCAGGGCAGACTTCAGGCATGGCCAGATTTGGACATGATGAAGTAGATTCACAATTGCTAATGTTCTGGGGGCACTTGGCTACATCAGGTGCTATTCTAAGTACTTTATATGTTTTAAGAAGCTGTAGAGCCAGGACTGTACTCAGAAAGTCTGTGTTCTTAACCACTACGCTATGTGAAATGTAGAAAGAAGAAAGGTTTTATACCTATAAAGGGTTAGACCTCTATTTTATATGTTAAATGTCACATGAAAAAAAGTGAAGGTTTTGGAGCCACTCCAAGCCTATGTGATCTTGAGCACTTACTTAGATTCTCCAGGTCTCAGTTTCCTCATTTGTTTGTAAATTTGAGAGTACATTTACCTACCAGAGTTCTTGAGGGTTAAATAAAGAAACATATGTTGAGTGCCTGTTCATGTCTTCTGTAAGACACCTGCCCCCTCTGGACCTCCTGCTGGCTTTGGAGGTTCTCAATACACTGTCCATTCCAGATCTGGATTTCCTCATCTTCCCAGGGGTCTGTATGTCTGGAATAAAGGAACCAACCATAGTGGACGCATCCCTGGACTTCCAGTCCGCAGTGCTGGGAGTTCCTCAGGGGAGAAGTCATACTCCAAGTTGATATCTGAGCAGATAAGTGTTCTGGTAACAGTGAAGGAGGTGACCCTAGAAGCTGAGGTCCCAAGCAACCCAAACCTAGATCATCACAGAAATGTCATGTTTCTCGGAATGATTCTCCCATCTCCGTGTATTTATCCATTCAGTTTCTATTTACCAATTATTTACTATTCAGTTCACCAAGCATTATTAGGCAACTACTATTTGCCAGGTATCATTCCATGTTCTCAGGAGTCACCTAGAAGAGCCCACAAACTCTGGACCATGTTTAATTTCCCTTTTCGTCTCCAGCCTGGGTCCATGGATCTTGGAGTGTGCTCAGTAAACATCTGCTCCTGGGGCGATAATGAAGGTACTACTAGAGATTGGCATGAGAATGCAACAGGGCTCTCTGAGTAGGTTCAAGGGAAGTAGACACTGCAAAGGCCTGCACCACGATACCCATCTATGTCTCTGTGGCCACAATGCAGGGCAAGGATCACACACCTGAAAACCTCCAGGGTTCAGGTCCCGTAAATGTCCCACATGGGCAAGGTGGGAGCATGGCAAACTGGAGCATGCCTACCCCATAAAGACTGCATTTGCTACTTAGTACCAACCTATTGTTGCAAGTGAAAATGTGCGCCAAGGGTAGCAAATCTGATTTTTTTCAAGAGAAACTGTAATCCTGGATTTTTATTTTAAATCTCCAAAAATTCCAGCACTGGCCCCTAATTTTAATCTTTTTGGAAAGTCCCATAGACAGTTAAATAGAACTTGTCTGCCTGCTTACTTTTGCTCAAAGGCTACTAGTTTGGGAGCCCTAAGTGTGCCTGTGAAAGGGGAGAGGTAGAGGGCTGTGTGTCCTGGGGCCAGCTTATGAGAGACCTAGAATGCCATCCTTCCTTGGGGCCAGGACTGTGCTAGACACAGGAAGCCATAAAGAGGATGTCAAAGCCATAGGCCTGCCCTCCAGGGGTTTATAATCTTATAAATAAAGACTTACAGGCAAAATAGCAGATGGTCAGGAATGTGTGAGGAGGAGACAGCTTGGAGTCCGTGGAGTTCAGGGCAGCAGAGAGCAAGGTGGCCTTGAGCTTCAGGAGAGTTTCACCTGAGCTTCGGGAGACCTTTCCAGGAAGTCAGGCTTGGACTCTGAGAATGAGGATTCTGGAGGAGTCTGGGAGATCCATAAACAAATATGAATGGGCACGACCTATGCTGGAGACCCCAAAGAAAAGCCCCAGGGAATCCGCTTCCAGGTGTCATGGGAAAAGGCTCACAGGAAAGGGCAGGGCTACAGCATGAGGCTTCACTGACACCCCCACACCCCTTCCTATTGAAACTGGCCATCCCTGGCCTCAGAAGTCCAGTGGGGTCAGCCTCTCCAAGCTTGCAGAAGTCAGTGTTGGAGGCTTGGGCAAGTGTTCCAATTTCGGCTGGGGTATAAGCCCTGCCTGTGTGGCTCAGGCCAGGCATTAATGGCTCTAAGCCTCAATTTCCTAATTTGTGAAATGGTGATAGTAATTGCATATACCTATTAAGATTGGGGTGAGAATGAGAAACCAATATAGGATGTCATTTGCCCCTGTTCCTGTATGGTTTTTATGACAAATGTCCACCACCAGTTTGTCTCCAGTAGCGTGGGGAAAAAGCACCTGGAGGGCGAAGCGAAGCTGGTCCCCATGTTTTTCTTGTTACTGCTCTGGAAATGACATGGATTCTGGGAGGGCTGCCTATCTTAGAGGGCGAGGGAGGAGATGGAGCATGGGGGCCCCTCCATTTCTTCCCCGGGGACAGAGATGGTAGAGCTCCTGGTGGGCGGCAGGCAGGAGCGGCTGGGGCTGGGGGCAGCGCTAAAAGAGCGCTCTCTTTCCTCCAGGGCAGACCCTTTCCACCCAACACCCACCTGGGAGGGAGGGCGAGACCCAAGGTCAGAAGTCCCTGGAACAGGTGAGCACTGCGAGGGAACTGAGATGCAAGATCCTCCTGCCTGAACTCACACCCCGCGTGCTGCTCTCCCAGCTCGCCTCTCGGATCTCAGACCAGAAGCTTCCTTTCCTTAAAATCCTTCTATGTTCTCCAACGCCTTTGGGACAGAGCTCCTTGGCAGGGTTTACAAAGCTTAGGTGGCCCTACCCACCTCTCCGGCCTCATCTGCTGCCTCACCCCTATACCACAGCTCTGCACCTTTGCTGAAACTGGTACTCGCGCTTGGGGTGTCCTCATCTTTCCCCCACCTATGGCAGCCTGCCCGAAGAGTGCCTGCTCCTTCAGGCTCCGCTCTCGGCTTAGCCCGTTCTCGGAACGTCCCCGCACCTCAACCCAGCCCCTCGACAGGGGCAGACCCTGGCAGCCTTCCTCCCTCCTCAGCAGCCATTACGTGTTGCTGTCATAAAGTTATCACTCTGTTTTCTGTCTACTTGTCTCTCTAGCCCCTGCCCATCCCAGCCTCCGACTGCAGGATCCTGGAGAGCAGGAAAGCCTGGCTCCCCGTGGTAACCCTAAGGCAGGCCCTCTGCCTGGGGCGTCCTGGCACCCGACGCGGGCCGGAGAGCCCGGCGGGGGCGCGGCGAGGGGGCGGCCGGGCCGCGGGCTCGGAGCCGGGGCTGGGGGTGGGCGAGGGGAGTCCTTCACCCTTGTGGCGGGCTCCTGCCCAAGCCAGCCCACCCGGCCCAGCTCCCGCTCCGGAGCCGTGCCCACCGGGCCAGGTGATCTCGAACCTTCTGTCTCTCACACCCCAACAACAAACAACCCTCCGCGCTCTCCCTCTGGAGAAAGGAGGTGGAGCCTGACCTCAGCCGGAGGCTGCCGCAGCTGCCGGGGGGGAGGGCTTGGAGCTCCAGCCCTTGGGGGAGCCTTTCCTCCAGGGAGTGGTAGGGGTGGGGGGCTTGGAGGGGGCTCCAGAGCGCCGGGGAACCTCTCCCCCGGCAGCATCGACCCTCCCCCAGCGAAGGGAGGAGGGGCGAGGGGGGTGGCTTCAGTGAGTGCCCGCTTCCGACTCTGTCCCTCTCTCAGGCTGGACTGCCCTCGGACACCTCCTCCCCCACTTACACCCACCCCCTCCTTGAACTCTGCAGTCCCAGAGGCAGGGTGAGACTGGCGACCGAGTGAGCCCAAGGGCTAAGATGCGACTCTGCGGGGCTCCCGGGAGCCGGGAGGGTGCCCATCCCCCACCCCTTGACGGTAGTCGGGGGTGTGGGCGGGGTGAGAAGGACCCCGGGGACACTCCGATTAGGTCTGGAGAGAGCCTGAAATAGGGTGCAGTCCGCCGTTGTTGGGGCTGCGGAGGAGGCGACTGGGGTGAGGGGCAGAGAATGCACCCCAAGAGAAAGGCATGGGGCCCCAAAGAGGGTAGGAGACGGGATTCAGAGGGCGGGAAGGAGAATGCAGAAACAGCTTTTACGGGGAGAGGCAGACTGCAAAGACGTCCCCTGGCCGGCAATCTGGAGGCTAGCGCTGGGCAGATGGGGGTTTTGGACACAGCGCCATGGACATGTGTTCCCCAAAGTCTGAGCGCATGCAGCCCCCTTGTTCCTTCTTGTGCGGAGACTGAGTCCCACACAGTCCCTACCTCACCGGGACCTCCCCACCCCCAAGGCCGGGGCCGTAGGTGCGTTTAGGAGAGGGAGAGGTCTTGTTCCTCACTGGGCGCTCAACAGCTGGCTCCTTGGTGGTAGGAGGCTACCTTGCCCCTCCAGCTCAAGAGTCAGGAGTAGCACTTCTACCTCCCCATCCCTAGGGAAGAGGGCCCCCGCAGGTGAAGACCAGACTTGTGCACTAGGATCTGCCTGGGGGCAAATAATTTCTGGAGATCCCTTTAAGGAGGGGTGTTCCAATCCCTTTAAGAGGGAGTGGGTCACAGCAAAAGGACTATAAAAGTCCGGCTTTCTTTATTCCCCCACCCGCCGGGGGCTTCCTATGATGGGGGAAGGGGCAAGTGCTGTTGCCGCATTTAATTGTTGCCTTGGTGTCCCTCCCGCAAAGAGCTGTGCTCTTCAGTTCCTCCAGTGGGGCTGAGGAGCCAGGTGGCTCAGTAAGTATTGCGGGGACCTAGACTTCAGGTGCTCTGGGGGTTGGGATGGGGGCTGCCCCACTTCCAGGAAAGAAGATGGGACCCGGGCAGGGGTGCAGGGAGGAGAAAGTGGTCACTGCCACCACCGCAGGGACTGCACTGCTGCTGGGGTGCCCTGCCTGGTGCCAGGTGGTTGGATCTCAGGCCAGGCGGTCTTGGGGGACTGCAGCGGGCAGTGGCGGGGAGGTGCTGGGGCTGGGCTGGAGATGACGGAGCAGCCAGTCTGTCCTGGCTGTCAGTCTGGTTGTGTGTGGTGGGGGAGGGGTGCGCTGTGTGTTCTCTCTGGCCCTGGATGTTTTCCTCTCCGGCATCTCCCTCTGAGGCAGTTAACCCTTCCCGATGGGTCTGGAGGTGTCTGGGGAGAGACAGCCCCTGCCTGGCAGCAGCTGGGGGAAGACTCCAGAGACCTGATGGACCCATTCCTCTTTCTAGACCAAGTGCCAAACCCTTTTTTCAGTGGGAGACTTCTGGGCTGCCAAACATACCAAGGAGAGGAAAGGTGATGGGCCCCAGGCATTGGCACAGCTGTCCAGTGAAGTGGGGTGGGGGCAGCATTCTCTCAGGAAAGGTTACAGGACCGAAGGAAGGAGGAAGAAGTGGAGCCCTTTCCAGCTGTGGAAGGGCTTTGGACTGGGAAAGAAGGAGGCCCAGTTGCAGAGGTCCCTGAAAGTTGGGTGAAGGAGGCTAGAAGAGGCCAAAAGATCCCTTTGGGGAACAGACAGGGTGTAGCCCCTGCCTCTTCTTTGCTGGCTTGTTTTAACAAGCAATAGGGAGGAAGAGGGGACAGAGGTGGCTCAATGAGCTGGCACAGGAGGAACACTTAGTGCTTTTAGCCAGCCTGTGTCCCCGCACCATAGCCCACTCAGTCACAGCCTCTTGGGGCAGCAGATACAGTCACCCACATGGGAGGCTCTGAGGAGAGAACTCCAGCGGCCAGGCAGGCACTTGTAGAGTGGGCTGTCATGACTACTCTGCCTCCTCTCCAGTCGGTATTCCTTCCTTCCCCTCCCACCGAGACCCCAGGTAACACAACTCTCCCCTGCTAACCCCAGGGCCCCCTGATGCCAACACCAGGAAGACACCCAGTCCTGCCACCTCATCTGCTACCATTTCCTCGGCTGAGTGTGGGCTTCCTGCCACTTGGGTCTCCTTCCCTGCCACCAGGTACGTTCCTCTTCTGACCCTCCCAGCCTCCATCCCTGCCCATTATCAGGCCTGAAGTGGCTGCCAAGGTCAATGCCGCCTGGGCTGCAGACAGGAGCCTGGCCTCTCTTCTGTCTTGGCCTGTAGCATGGCTCTGCTCCCGTGGCCACCACTGCTGTACCCTCCGCCACCACTGCTGTACCCTCCACCACCAATCTCTGACGAGTGGGGGCCACCATGGGGTTAATTTCCCCATGAGACAGACTGGGACCGGGAGAGGGGGAATTCTGTGAGGCGGGGAGTAGGGCTGGCCTGCTGTGTGTTGGGGGGCCACTGCCGGGAACCTCTGCCCTATCCAGGAAGGGGAGAGATCTTTCAGTGTCCTACTTTTACAGCTTTGGGGGTTTTGCTTTCCCCAAGGGTGGGAGGTGGGAGAAGTGGCAGTGGGAGAACCTGGCCCTTCGAGACATTTCCGTGCCACAGTCTTAGCTTTTAGCTCCCATTCACGAACTTTCCCTCCTTTAAATGTGTCCCCCCAAACAGCTAAGACAGTCTGGGCCCCCTGGACAGCTCTGGAGGCAGATGGGGAACTGCTTCTGGGGGAGGTTGTTTCCCAGCCATATTGGCTAGCAGCCCTGATTGTCTTAAAAGGCTGCCTGGGTGAGCGCTGGAGTCCCAAGGTCTAGGAAAGGCTGGGCGCTGTGTGTGGTGCAGGAGGAGCCCCTCCGAAGCCCCTGGGCCACACTCCAAGGCTGGGTTTTCCTTGCTTGCCTGGGCAGCCTCAGCACTCCGGGTGCCTCTCTCTGCCCAAGGCGTTCCTGGGGCCCAGCCCCTCCCTGGGCTGCTCCAGCGCTCTGGTGACTTGACACTACCCTTTCTGCCGCTGCTCCTTTTACCTCCTAAAGCTCCCCTCCCCCGCCTGAATTGGGAATGAGGCTTTGTTCAGGGGTGAACTCAGCATTTCTCAAGAACCTACTGTGTGCATATCCCGGGCTTAGTGAAGTGAAGTCCTAGGCGGGCTCTGGCACCACCAGGTGCCCAAGACACAGCTCCTTCCCGCACCTAACAGGGACTTCCCATCTCTCTCTGTGACCTCAGCCCGCTGTGCCCACCCACCCCACTGACCCCGCGAGCGTGCTCGGGCTTGGGAAGGCACGTCTGTGGGGGTGAGAGACGGAGCCACAGCATTCGGTGACTAGGGGGAAGCCAGGTAAGTGTCTACACTTGGTTCTCCCATAGCTTGGGGACGCGAGGGAGGGAGTCCAGCCGCTCCTGTCAAGCTGCCCGCCCCTTTCTCCCTCCCCCGGAGAGCTCTGATGTTCCCCCGCGGTGGTGGAAGAGGGTGTGTGGGTGTCAAGGACTCACAGACCAGGCTCTGCTGTCAGCTGGAAATGGATGAGGGCTCCACACTCTGCTTCTGAAGAGGGTGAATTAGAAGCTGGGGTTGGGGGCGGTAGGTGAAGGGCAGAAAGAGGAAAAAGAGATGCGGGTGAGGGGTTACCGAGCCAGGACCGACCTTGCTGGAGAGGAAAGGAGACGTGGCAGGCAGGGAAGTCGGAAAGATGAGGCAAGGGCGGGAGGGGCTTCTCAGCAGTCGGGGCCCTTTTGCAGGAGTCTGGGGCCCTTTCTGCAGGAAAGGGGGGTTGTTCTCGCTTCATTTTCGGCTGGTCTTCCCGAAGCTTTGCCCTGGGGGCAGCAGCCTCCGGAGAGGGTGGGGTGTTCCTCGGCCCACAGTTTTCTCCCGCGCGTGCTGGTGAGGATATGGGGGAAAGGCGATGTGGAGGGGTGATGGCCAGGGCGGAGGTAGATAATATTTTTCCGGGGGGCTAGCAGCTGGGGGATTGGGGTCGAGTCATCGTGGGATACGGGCTCAGGTTCTTAAGACTAAGAGAAAAATCCAAGAAGCCGGCAAAGAAAATCACCCCTTGCCACCACCCTTGGCACCGCACCCCTCCCCCCAGGCCCCACCACTCCCCGCACCGCCTCCCCCGGCCGCCTCGTGCTGCCCCCTGCGTTGGGACGACCGACCCACGGTTCTGATTGGTCGGAGACCGGGAGGGGGAGCTGAGGGCCGGATTGGCTGGCGGAGCCAGCGCAGGGCGGGGCGGCTGATTGGCGGAGCTGGCCGAGGGGCGCGCTGCTGATTGGCTGGGGACGAGGAAGCAGGAAGGAGGGCGGCGGAGGCTCCGCTCTCGGGGAGTTTGTGGGGGAACCGCGAGCGGCGTAGCGGATCCCGGAGCCCGGCCCCCGCCGCCCGCCCGTCCGGCTGCCTGCCCCGCCCGTCCGGCCTCCGCCGTCCGCCCGCCCCGGCCAGGCGCGCCCGCCCCCCCCGACGGCCCCGCCCGGCCGCGGTCCCCGCTCCGCCCGCCCGGCCCCGGCCCCCAGGAGGAGGCGCTGACGCAGCAGCGTGGAGCCCGGGAATTGAGCGCCCCCGGGGGGTTCCAGCCGCCGGATTCCAGCCCGGCCGGGGCCTGCGGGCGCCCAGAGCCGCGCCGTCCGCTCCGCCCGTTCTGGTGAGTCAGGGGCCGGGGTCGAGGAGGGGGAAGGGGCGAGCTGGAGGGAGGGAGCTAGCGAGGTAGGCAGAGGAGCGAAGGGGGAGAGGACCGGCCGCCCGTCAGCGCGCCCCGCCGAGCGCGCCGCGCCACCGCCCCCGCCAGCCCGGGAAGGGACGGACGGACGGACGGACGACGCGAAGCAGGTGCGGCCGCCCGCCAGCTCGCGCAGCCTCCCTCCCCTGGGTCCTGCACCACGGTCCCGCCATCGGGGAACGCGGCGCGCCTCGAGGTGACAGCCCCCGGGGGCCGCCTGCCTTGCAGGCCGGGGGCGGGGTGGGTGGCGGCCGCAGGGTGGCAGCTCGGCCGGGCGGCGGCGGCGCGGGCGTCCCGAGCTGCGGAGGGCGGGAGGACGCCGGTCCTTCCTCGCAGCCCCAGAGCCGGCTCGCCTCCGAGTGCGCGGGCGGCGAGGCCCCCGCCGCGCCCCCTCCCCCATCGCGGTCCCCGAGGCAAGGGGCCGCGGCCGGGGGCGGCGCCGCGGGATCGCCCGCTCAGGGTGGGGGGCGCCCTCCCGCGCTGGGAGGTGACCGGTTATTGCTGGATGGGGGGCAGGGGATGAGGGCCGCGCCGGGCCGGGGGCGGCGCGGGGGGAGGGTGGTATAGACCCGACTCTATCGGGCTGAGAGGAAGGGAGGCGCCGAAGACGGAAGGGGACCGGTTCGAAAAGCGAGTGTGGGCCGCGGGAGGCCCTGCGGGGACCTTGCGGGGCGGCGGCCGAGTCCGAGGTGGGGCGGGGGGAATCGAAGTTGTCAGACCGCCTCCAAGTGACAGCGGGACCCCGTGTTCGCGGCCCGGCCTGGTCTTGCCCTGCTCGCTCCGCCGCCTCTCCTCCGGGGCTGGGGGCCGGGTCAGGTCGGGCCCGAGGGGCTCGCTCGGCGGTGAAGCGCTGGACAAAGGCGGCGCCGGAGCGGGCGCAGGTGGTGGCGTCGGGGAGGGGAGCGGGTCCGAGGCACCCACTCCGAGGGGCGGGCGACGGGGCCGGACTCTGCCCTGGGGACTGCGGGGGCCGGGGCGCCCGCCGGGAGGAGCTGCGGCACTGGCTCGCCGCTCTAGCCGCTCGCTGTTGGCCTTGAGGCTCTGGGAAGTGGGGTCTACTCACCGGGGGCCGAGGGGCAGGGGTGGGGGTGTATGCTCATGATGTGCCCTGACTGGTGGCGACCGGGTGGCTACTCACCGAGGCGACAGACCCGGTGAGCCGCTCTAGAGCCTGTCAAGAATGAGTGGTTTTTCAGCAGGCAGAGTCTGCCTACAGGCAGAAGTCTAACCCCACCTGGGACGTCTCCTAGTCGCCCATTGTCGACAGTGTTAGAAGTGCAGACGACTAGTTGGATTCGGACAGAAGACACCGCCTCAGTGGGCTCCCGCCAGCCCTCCACAGCTGTCTCCAGCACTTTTCCTTAGCCACGAAGGTGGTACCCACTTAGAGAAATGAGGAGCTGAGTTTATAAATCCAGGCAGGAATTTAATAATGAAATAAAAAGGTTTCCAGTCCTTTTACTTTGTGCCACCTGAGACTTTCCTCCCTACGCTCTTCACCTCGCTGTAGGAGAAAAAGGGCCCAGAGGGACCACATGTCTTGGAGGGACACCACTGTCCTTGGCCAGCTTGGAGGACGCTTAGGAACCACTGGCTTAAGCTGTGAGTGCCTCCAACTCCACCAGTGACCAGCTGTGAGCTGGGTGTTGTTTACCTGCTTGTAAAAACTCATTCAGGGCTCCCATGTCTCCCGTGTGAACCCCACACCCAAAAGAAGAGTTGGGATCGTAAGGACAGGGAAACTCAGGCTGTTTTAGAATGTGGATTTTGCTGAGAATCTGAGTTCGAGTCCCACCTCAGGTAGGACTGGTTGGAAGCCACTCTCAACTGTGGTTGGCTGTAATCCCACCTGGGAAAGCTGCTTGTCTGTCTTGTCAGAGGGGTAGCATGGGCATGGGAGTTTATTGATGGCTACCCCCCATGGACCTCCCGAGAATGATCTAGACCCCAGCCTGGATGGAGCTGAGGCATATGGGAAAGGGAGGTATTACCTCACTCAGGAGGCTAAAGTTTGTTCTGAGTTAATTTAATTGCGTGTCTAAAATCCAGACAGTGATGATGAATCTCAAGGCCTTTGTGTCTCCTGTGAGGCTACACGATACGTGATTTCTTTTAGTGGCGGTCACAAGGGGATGACCGGGTCTGGCCACTGGAATATGAAGGGGAGTTGCCCAAATAGCATTTCCCTCTTTGGTGGGGCTCTTACCTGGCAGGAGACTCATGCCTGTCAGATTTGGGGTTAAGGAGGGTTTGCTCCAGCGAGTTTAGCCAGTGATTAGGTTCTTTTTGATATCTCCCTCTCTTTCTTCCTTTCTGTTGCCCTCCTGTCCCCATGTCAGGCCTGTGTTGTTGTTATAACCTCCTTTTCCCTCTTGATTCCTTTGGCCCTTCTGATCCAGTCTGTATGCAGCTACCAGGTCATTCTTCCTAAAACACCTCTTCCCCGTGTCACTCTCCTTCTCACAAACTTGCAATGGCTTCCCATTCCCTGCAGTCTGACCCTAGACAGTGTCCCCTTCAGCTCTTCCCTAGCCATACCAAGGACATTTTTTCTTCCTGCATCTTCACTCCTGCCACTCCCCTTCCTTTACTTCCACTTGAATCCCACTTGTCCTTAGTCTGGTTGTTGCTTAGGCCACTCCAGGCCAACACAGTCATCTGCACCTGAGCTCATGACTCTGGATTTTCTAATGTGGTATCCTCTTGAGTGGTTTTGTAGGTTGGAAGTTTCTTAAGGGACAGGAACAATATGAGTGTTAAACCTATGTGTTTGTGTGTGTGTGTTTGTGTGTGTGTGTGAATATTCTGGTATTTCTTGTACAGTGCTGTGCACATCATTTTTGTTGAGTGAATAAATGTGGTTTGTTGCTGAGTTAGGCAGGAACAAGGAGGAGACCTTCCTTTCAGCTTCTCCAGAAATGCTCATATTGGAGTCCTTGGAGGTTTCCAGCCCTTTCTGTCAAAGGCATGTGGATGGGGCATGTTTGGGGTGCTGTAAATGGGAAATTTAACTGCTGTTTCTGATATTTCTGCTGGTGAAGAGTCCTATGGATTGCTTATGTGATACCGTATAGACATTGGAAAAGGGCTGTGATCCTGTTTTCCTCCTACCTCACCGGACCACCATTCTTTTTACCCAGCTTTGCTGCTCTTATGCAGTTTTCCTTGTTCATGCTAAATGAATCCATATGTTTTATCTCTTCTCAAACCGGGTGCAAATGAGGGAGAAAACACGATTCTGAGCACAGAAAAAACAAATACTCCTGGGTCTGGCCCAGAGATGGGACTTTTGGGCCTGGTTTGGAAGAGGTGTTTATGGGGGCATCACCAACATAAGAGGCGCAATCAGCCCCACATTGGTCCCCTCATAAAGGAAAGCTGCAGTCCCTGCTCCCTCAGGCTTCTGTTTTTGTTCACCATCAACCCTGGACCATGGGGTAAACGGGAAAGAGGACTGGTGACTGGTTAGAGGCTAGATAGTGAAAAAATATATTCTGCATCCATCCCCTTTCCCCCAAACCTCCCTTCTGTGCCCCAGTTTGATGATTAATGGACCAGCATTTCCCTTCTACGCGGGAAGGCCACCCCTCACAGTTGCCATGGCAATGCAGGCCGCTCCCCCGTCAATTAAAAAAAAAAAATCCCTACTACTTCTCTCCTCCTTCTACTGTAGCAGGAGAAAAGCCACCTCAGAATGCATCTCCTGGGCTCTCAGCTCCTCAGCTGTGTTTGCTGTGTGTCCTAGAACACGGTCCTTCCTCTCTTTCTGGGGATTGCCTGAGTTTCTTCACTCTGAGCAAATTGTGCCCCTTCTGGAGCCAGCAGCCCCTGGAACACTTCTATCAAGAAACAGAGAAAATTTCTGTTTATTTATTCATCCCTAGTGCAAATTAAAAACCAGAGAGAGCTTTTGGGTTTAAAAAAAAAAAAAAAAAAACAACCCTTTCACACCTTGTCTGGTTAGAGGTATAAGTTGGGGAGCATTTGACATCCAGAAGGGAAGTTTTAGTAAACCTGGAAGGAATTCAGCCTCCTAGCATACATGCTTCAAATTGGAGTTCTATGGGGAATTTTCAAAATTATTTTCATTCCTCCTCATCTCTCTGTTCCAGCATCCAGGAAGACTTGTGTGTTTTCATTTTATCTGTTCTTATTCCTCTTGGCCTTGCTCCGGCAACATCTGGCCTCAGCACCCTGTCGCAAGGTGAGTCATTAAGGAGAAAAAAAACCTTAAGGAAAAAAAGTCTCTGGAGTTGAGAAGTAGCCTGTGTTGAACTAAGGCTGCCAGGCGAAGCTGCCGAGTTTATGGAGCATTATACGAACAGCCCCGACATTAAAGGGCCTCTTTTTTATGAATGGGTTGTGAAGAATGTAAATAAAGCAGCATCTCTCAATGGGGAAGCATTTTACATAAGCAGTACTACCCCGACCCAAGTATTTATGGGAATTTGCTAGCACAGTCTGGCAAGGCTCACTTCCTTTGTGAACTTGCCATTGTGCTGGGGACTTTGGAGGGACAAGGAAAGTGTGCTTTGGTTCTGAGGGCAGCCCTAGCACTCCCGCTCTGCAGGTTTCCTGGCCTTGACTTGATGGACCAGCTCATGGCTGGAAATGCCTGTTAACCCTGAAGTGACAGAAAATACCATGTGTAGTCAAGAGCTCATGATAATTAGAGGTAGAGGCTCCTCATCCTGGGGTCCCGAGATTGTGTATCTCCTGACACATCATGCTACTTAGACCTCCGCCGGACAGAGGACAGGGAGGTCTTGGATGATGAAATCTTGCCTGGTTTTATGGGAGGCACCTAACTGGTGTAAAATGGGCTGGTTTGAATTTCAGCTCCTTTATGTTCCCCTGCCCACCTCCTGGTACTGCCACTAATGAGCAGTAAAATGGCTAAAAAGGAGGAGGAGGAAGAGTACCAGCAGCAGTGAGGCTGCAGATGGTCTGCTCAGGGCCAGACAGCCTGACAAGCACCCTCACTTCCACCGAGCACCGGCCCAGCCCTGGGGTTCCAACAGGGGTGTTGGTGTCCTGCCCCAGGTGACGTTGTCAGCAGGCCCTGGAGTACAGTCACCTCTAGGACTTGGTGTTGTGTTTCTGTGGGTGGGAGTGGGACCATCAGATTTCATTTTTCCCAGTGGGAAACGCCTGCACGAATGGTTATTCACTTGACTCAGTGTTCCCCCTACACAAAAAAATAACATTGTCTTTAAGATCCTCTGCAGGCCCAATCCACCAGGAGAAAAAAATGGGTGTGTCTCTCAGACTCACTAATTTGAATTGAGAACTTACTTCCAAGCACTATGACCAAGTTAACTGAATGAAAAAAGCAAGTGACTTTTCTTAATCAGTATTATCAATGTCAGGCAGGAACTTAGGTCTCTATATTTTTGCTTGCATGTGTTCCTTTTCCAGTGGGTTTGGGGAAAAGAGGTGCTTTGACCTCCTGTCCTTGGGTAAGGAGAATGGAACCTGTCTTTCTGCTGTTCTCTTGACCCCAGGGATCTCACCTGGAGTGGTGCTGATGGCTCCTACTTTTGTTCCATCTCCAATGCCTTTTAGGGACTCCTAGCCTCCATCGGTGCAGCTTTTTCAGCTTCCTGCGTGCAGTGGACAGGGGTAGCCCACACAGACCCTTCTCGAACTCTGGTTGCCTGTCCACAATGTTTAGGAATAATTGTTAATCACATTCTCATGTGGCCAGGTGGTTTAGAGGTCAATTACTGTTTTTTAGAGGACCTATGTAGAAATCGTGGGAAAGGTATTATTAGGGTGCCGCTTGATGCCAGGAGATCCTGACAAGTATGTCAGAAGGAGGGGTGAAGTCACGTTTCCACCATAGTCAGGGCCAGCAGGGCCTTCCTCAGTAGTGAGGGGTGTCTCCTGCTTTGTGCCTGGAGGGGTTTTCACATCGGCTGGAATATAAAAAAGAATTATAAACATGATGGAGGCCACGTGCCGTGGCTCACACCTGTAAATCCCAGCACTTTGGGAGGCCGAGGCGGGTGGATAACTTGAGGTCAAGAGTTCAAGACCAGCCTGGCCAACATGCTGAAACCCTGACTCTATTAAAAATACAAAAATGAGCTGGGTGTGGTAGCATACGCCTGTAATCCCAACAGCTGCTTAGGAGGCTGAGGCAGGAGAATTGCTTGAACAGAGAAGGCAGAGGTTCCAGATCACGCCAGTGCACTCCAGCCTGGGCGACAGAGCAAGACTGTGTCTCCAAAATAAATAAATAAATAAAAATAAAAATAAAAATAAAAAGGATTGAATAACAGAGATGATCTCCAGAGAAATTGAAAGGACTTGAATTTATTTGGCCCAGATAGAGGTAGACAAGGGGCAGTTAATATGTCTTTGCATGTTAAGATGACAGTTTAGAGCGTGATGACCAGTTTTAGTCTTCATTGCGGTTTGGATTGGAGGAAGGGAATTTCACCTGAGTCAAGAGATACGGATAGATGCCTGGTTGGGTGTTACCTTTTTCTGGCTTTACTCTAAAATCAGGACAATGTATTCTTGAAGCTTTCTCATTTATTCATTTATTTATTTAGCTGTGACTTAACTTCTTAGCATCTCACCTTTTTCTAGGATATGAAATGTTTGTTTCGCCTGGGTGCAGTGACTCACGCCTGTAATCCCAGCAACTTTGGGAGGCCAGGACAGGTGGATCACGAGGTCAGAAGATTGAGACCATCCTGGCCAACGTGGTGAGACCCCGTCTCTACTAAAAATACAAAAATTAGATGGGCTTGGTGGTGTGTGCCTGTAGTCCCAGCTACTCAGGAGGCTGAGGCAGGAGAATCGCTTGAACCCAGGAGGTGGAGGTTGCAGTGAGCTAAGATTGTGCCTCTGCACTTCAGCCTGGATGACAGAGCAAGACTCCATCTCAAAAAAAAAAGTTTCTTTCAAAAAAAAATTTTTTTAATTATATTTATGTTTTAGCCCATACATACCATTTAATTGGAGTACATCTTTGGTTCCTCTGTGGTAGGAAAACTAATAATGTGTGGTAATGCCAATAATCAAAGCACAGAAAAATAAAACTGAATGTGCAAGTTATCTTGCATCTTGGTCTGTGATCCAGCAGCTGTCCTGCGATGCCCTAAGTAGAGGCAGCATGTCGCAGTGCAGGAAGTGTGGACCTTGGTGTAGACACTGGGATGGCTCGCCTCAATCCTGGGAGGATTTTAGCAACAATCCTAAAATCTGGAGTGCAGTGGCGTGATCATGGTTCACTATAGCCTCCACCTACCAGGCTCAAGCAATCCTCCCACCTCAGACTCCTGAGTAACTGGAACTACAGGCACGCACCACCATGCCCGACTAATTTTTTATTTTTGTAGAGATAGGGTCTCGCTGTATTGCCCAGGCTGGTCTCTTAGCTCTGGCCTCCCACAGCACTGGGATTATAGGTTATAGGTGTGAGCCACCACTCCCACCCAGCATCGGTGATCCACCCACCTCGGCCTCCCAAAGTGCTGGGATTACAGGCGTGAGCACCGCACCGGCCTTTTAACTCTTTGTAACTGTTTTTTTTCCTTGTTAGGATGAAATGGTAACAACTAGCTCATAAGACTGTTGTGAAGGTAAATGAGGTAGTGAATGTAGTGTGCTTAGGACCTTCCCAGGAGCGTAGTGAGTGCTTGACAAACATTGACCATCCTTTTACAGTAGACACCTCTGCAGTGAATCAGAAATTTCCAACCCTGCACACTTAGGGCGTCTGGGGACTGATAATGCTAACTTTAACTTTAGTTCTTTGCTCCTGATTTCACCTATCTGTGACATTCTTTGTCTTGATACAAGTGTCCGTAGTACTACAGTCACTTGCTTAATGGTTTAGGGGCAGCCAGTGGAATGCTTTCCTGAGGTAGCTGGGCAACTTGGGAGAGAGAAGAAAGAGGATAAGGCCAAGCATAGTGGCTCATGCCTGTAATCCCACCACTTTGGGAGGCTGAGGTGGGAGGATCACTTGAGCCTAGGACTTTGAGACCAGCCTGGGCAACATAGTGAGACCTTGTCTCTACAAAAATAAAAATAAATTTAAAAATTAGCCAGGCATGGTGGTGTGGGCCTGTAGTTCCAACTACTTGGGAGGCTGAGGTAGGAGGATTGTTTGAGCCCAGGGATTTGAGGCTACAGTGAGCTATAATTGTGCCACTGCACTACTACAGCCTGGGTGACAGCAAGACCCTGTATCAAAAAAAAGAAAAAAGAAAATGAAAAAGGATGGTAATGAAGGAAGGTTGTGCCGTGAAAATACAAGAGATTTCCTGTTGTAACCTTGTTGCACTGTGGATTAAATTGAAGATGCACAGTGGACTCCTGGGATGGAGGAGAGTTTTGAGGTCAGAGGGCTCTTGTCTTGGGCCTCAAGTGGCACTTAAGTCTAGGATAAAGATGTTACACAGGGTGGGGCAGGTGGACAGCCAGATCTTCATTTCTTCTTATTAAGCTCTCGTTAAGTCATGTGGGTGGGATTTACTGTTAAGAAAGGCAGAGCCTACCTGCCCCCATAGGGCTGGCATCCTATTGGAGGTGGCACTAGCCACTTAACTAGTTAGGTGAGTGATATTTGGGTAGGGTGCCCATAACTCTGATAGGATCTGCCTTGCGATTCTGCTGCTGCTAGTGGAATGTGGGGAAGGCCTGGTCTTGGATCTTGTTCCTCACAGCTGGTTCTTTCAGGAGGTTAGTGCTCTGCTGGGGAGGCTGGAGACAGCTCCATCTTGGCCTGGCTGGCTAGTTTCTGTTCAGGACTGGAGCTAGCACCTGTAGTCTTGGCAAGCCATTTTAGAAATCTGAGTTGTTGGTCCATGGAATATCCTGGTGGTTGAACCAACACACGTTCTTTGCCATTCCTGGGCAGGTGCTTGGAGAAGGCTGGTGAGCTGTTCATGTTTTTTGAAGAATGGTGCATCAGTAGCACAAGGTTTCCCCTGGTTCTCCCGAGGCCCGTTGCTGTGCTTTGGGGTGCCCTGTCCCCTGTTTTATTCCTCCTACATTGTTAGCTGCTCAGAGCAAATGGGTCTTGCTGCAGGTGTAGGTTTGCCTCTGGCTGATCCTGGGCAGTGTGGCATCTAGATGGGAGGGTCTGAGGGAGCCTTAGCCCAGAGTTAAGGGGTGCCCCCCAACCCCTGCCTGGAGTCATCCTACGTGGAGCCAATAGGGGTGAGTCTGGGAAAAGTTGCATTTGTTTCCTGCTTTAAGACTTCAGCTTTCGGGCCGGGCACAGTGGCTCACACTTGTAATTCTAACGCTTTGGGAAGCTGAAGCAGGCAGATCACTTGAGGTCAGGAGTTCGAGACCAGCCTGGCCAACATGGTGAAAACCTGTCTCTGCTAAAAATACAAAAATTAGCTGGCCGTGGTGGCGAGTGACTGTAATCCCAGCTACTCGGGAGGCTGAGGCAGGAGAATCACTTGAACCCAGGAGGCGGAGGTTACAGTGAGCTGAGATCGTGCCATTGCACTCCAGCCTGGGCAACAAGAGCATAAACTCCGTCTCAAAAAAAAAAAAAAAAAAGACTTTAGCTTTTGTTTGTCACCCCTTCCTGCATCCAAACATTTATGAAATGAATTTCTCAGAGTGCTGCCCACTCCCTTCTGGGCTTTTGTTCCCACGGTACACGTGGCATAAAGTAGGCCCCTCAGTAAGTGTCTAAATGCCTGGCTCATATGTACCCTCTGAGAAGCTGCCTTGGGGGGACCCCTCAGCCAAGCTCTGAGCAGTCCATTATAGCCCTTGTCACACTATCTTGTTGTCTTCCTACCAGCCCATGCTCCAACTCTTGAGTCTTTTGCGTTTTTTCCAGCACTTCGTCTGGTGCTTGTAGGGGAAAGAGAAAACAAATGAGCTTGTATTGAGAACCTACTGGATTCCAGGAACTCTGCTAGGCACTTCACACACATTCTTATTTAACTTAATCCTCACAACAACCTTGCTGTCTAGACAAGGAAACCAAGGCTCAGAGTTCAAGCTGTTGACTAAGGCCACGTAGGATTAGCATTGGCATGAAGTGGCTTCCAGCCCCACATAGGTCTCCCCTCTGCTGTGGGGGGCCAGCAAATGTTGGCTGAATGGGCAAAGGTCACAAGAGGTGCTGTGTGCCTGAGAATGAGGGGCAGGCTTAGCTGGGCTAGCGCCTGTGGATGCCGGTCTACCTTATGCACACAGGAGTTGTGTACTGGAAAGAAGCTGGGGGAAGGCATGTTGCCTAAAGTAGGGACGGGTGCCTTTTAAGAAAGCGTCTAAAGACTAGTTTTTTATTGCATGTGATTACCTTCTAATTTGTCAGGTTAAAGTTCATAAGGCAGAACACTGGTACGATTAAAACACAATGCTCTCTGCCCACTCTCCTCACTCGGGGATCTGTGTGTTGTATAGCAACTTCTAGATCTGAAAGGTATACTCTTGTTTCTCTTGACCTCAGCCCCTGCCACCAGACCCGAGGGCAGTCTAAAAACAAGCCTGTGTCCAGATGGATCAGGCCAGTTCCTTTCAGCTGTACTTCATGCTTCCTGCCTAGGTGTTTTTAGGCTCCCAGTCTGGTTGCAGAATGAATTGAGTGCCCACAGCAAGTGAGGCTGAATGGGCACTGAGGAGGCAGGGCTAGTGGCTGAGGCCCCTGCTCTCTCTTTGAGGACAGTGCTCCTTGCAGCTTTGTGCTGTGGAGCTGAGACTTCTGCTCTGCATGGGTGCCTGCACCGAAGCCTCATTCAGGTGGCACAGACAGGCAGGACACACACCCTCTGACCTCACCTTGTGGGTCAAGCCCTGCTGTTAGCATCTGAGGAACCTGGCCTTTCACTGTAGAGTTGAGTGTTTCTCAGAGGCACAGAGCTGCTGTTCAGGGTCTGTTGGGATAGTTTCTGCCCCAGCCCTCTTGCTGAGTTGTAAACTGAACCCCCCACAGTTCACCCCACACTGGGCCCTGCAAGGGAAAAGGAGGAGTGTCATCATCATGGGGTGGGCACTTAGGGTGTATTTAGTGGAATAGTGGCAGAGCAAAGTTCAGGTGCAAGCTTGGGTTTTCAGATTTCTCACTGGGGTAGGTGGAATCTGTCCCAGGCTCCTGCTGTGGGGAATGGCCAGCCAGGGCCATCTGCCCTCCTCTGTCGGGTTGGAAGGATGGGGGAAGTTGGCCTGACTGCCTCTGCTTACCACCACTCTTAAGGAAGACTCTTTTTGGTATATCCATCTTAGATGAGGGATCTGGAGTTTGGAAAAGTTAAATACATTGCTCAGGAGGAAGAGAGCATTTAAATCCAGGTCTGCCTGACTCAATGCTTTGGTTCTTTCTGCTTTACCAGCTTTTTTTTTTTTTTTTTTTTTGAGATGGAGTCTCGCTCTGTCGCCCAGGCTGGAGTGCAGTGGCTCAATCTCGGCTCACTGTGAGCTCTGCCTCCCGGGTTCAGGCCATTCTCCTGCCTCAACCTCCCGAGTAGCTGGGACTACAGATGCCCGCCACCACGCCTGGCTAGTTTTTTTTGTATTTTTAGTAGAGACGGGGTTTCACCGTGTTAGCCAGGATGGTCTTGATCTCCTGACCTCGTGATCCGCCCGCCTTGGCCTCACAAAGTGCTGGGATTACAGGTGTGAGCCACCGCGCCCGGTTTACCAGCTCTTTAAGAGATTCAGTAGCTACTAGCTGTGTCTTTACCTGGCTTTACCATAAGAATTTCAGCAGCTTCACCTGTTTCTCCATAAAGTAACAGCAACTAAATTTAAGTGAAAAGGAGCCTGGTTTTGTGCCCTTTCCACTTTTCTTCCCTGATAGAAGATTCAAGAAATTCAGTGCTCATGACAAGTGTTTTATTCCTTTCACGGATGGGAGGGGTTATTCCAAGAGAGAATGCAGAGGAGGACAATGCTGAACTCAGCTCCAGTTGTGGTTTTAGCTGTAATTGGAAGGAGGTGGCTTCTAATGGGGCAGGGTCCTTCCCAGCCCTCACTCAGATGACCTGATTTGCCCTTATCTAAGACTCCCACGATTCCCTCCCTCTCATTAAAAATAAACCGGGCTGGGTTTGATGCCTGTAATCCCAGCACTGTGGGAGGCCAAGGTGGGAGGATTGCCTGAGCCCAGGAGTTTGAGACTAGCCTTGACAACATAGTGAGGCCCTCTGCACCCCTCCCCCCCCGCAACCTGTCTCTACCAAATTACCTGGGCATGGTGGCACACACTTATAGTCTCAGTTACTCAGGAGGCTGAGGTGGAAAGATCACTTGAGTCTGGGAGTTCAAGGCTGCCATGAGCCATGATTGCACCACTGCACTCCGGCCTGAGCAACAAAGCAAGACCCTGTCTCAGACAACAACGAAAAAGAAAAACCAAAGAAGCCTGAAAAGCAAAATTTAAAGTGCAGTCCTGAAACCCTCAGGATGGTGTGCGGGGTGCAACTCAGAGCTGGGTAAGTAAGGGGAAAGCAGCAACCACAACTGAGGGCCACTTCCTGCCCCGGGCAGCCTCTGCTTGTGGGAGTGATCTGGGCTGTGACCTGCCCTTCCAGGCCCCCACCCTTGTTTCCCCAAAGCAGTGCCAGCACCCCATGCTCCTCTGGGCCTCTTGACTCTCCCTTGAACCTTCAGCCCAGTGCAAAGCACCTTGGTTGTGCTCTGCTCGTGCTGGTGGGGTTGGTGTATGGTGCTGCTACACCCTGAGGGCCAGAGCAGGGCATCTGTCTGTCCCTTTCTGCTTCTGTGGAGATGACTACTCCCAGACCCTACTGTGACAGTTTAACTGGGCCTGACCTCCCCCTCAGTTTTGAAATCCTGATGCCCCTGAGGTGAAGGTGGCCTGTTTGCTGTCTTTAGAGTACACTTCTGAGGATTTGGGATTCAACCTGTGCTTCTCTGGGTCTTTGGTCTGTATGCCCACCAGCCAGCCACTGTCCTTCCTGGCAGCTGTATCAGAGCTGGGGACCATCAAACTGGTTTTCTCCAGTGAGAGTTTTCTTGACATCTTTTAGTGTCAAGAAAGTGCCCTGGGAATCCCTCCTAGAGACCTTCCCAAGGGGGCATGGACCACTCGTGTCTGGGAGGACACAGCTTCCCAGAGAGGAGGGGATAGTGCTGAGAGAACCCCAGCGTACCTTGTCCCCTAGTAGTGGTTGAAAGTTTCTGGGTGAGCTAGTGCATAAGTGGGAGGGGCAGCAGGAGGATTGGCAGGGCTAGGAGAGGGGAACCAAGCCTACTACTTTGCTGGGATCCCCTCTCCCCAACCAGCCCTGTAGCTGGGCCGTCCCTTGTGGGTTGGAGGGGCCCTGGCAGGCTTGTAGCCCCTCCGCCCAGCTCCACCCCAGGGAAAAAGTTGCAGCCAAGCTTCTTGCTTCTTTGTCTGCCTTCAAAGCATGACTCACACGCTCTGCCCAGATTGGAGTGCAGCGAGAGGCAGGCAGCAGAGACCCCAGCCTCTTGTTAGGATGCTGAGTGGCTGGACTTTGCACCACAGGAAAGCTAGGAGTTGTTTTGTGATGTGCTTTTGATGGCTTTGGGTGTTTTTAGCGAGTGACAGAGGATTTGGCAGATTTTAGGGAGGCTAGCAGGAGGCCGTTCTGCTCGATTTGGAAATGTGACTCGCACCCTGTGATTCAGAGGCTTCCCAGGATCGTCAGCACCCTACCCCCCAGGGGAGCAGTGGATGTCCCTGAGGGACTGGAAAGCTGAATGAGAGGTTAAAGAGCAACATTAGTCCACAGGGAACAGATTCTCAAAGGCTCTGGGCTCAGACTCCTGAAAGTGGAAGCTGTGTAGTCAAGGCACTGACTTCTTTCCCACCTCTCCGTGCTTGGGACCTCTGTGTGTTGAGAGGGGAAGACTGAGTGGGGACAACCATCCCAAGATCGATGACCATCTGCCCATGCAGCCAGTCTCCCAGCAAACTGGAGGTCGGGGTGGCCAGTCATCCCCCTGCTAAGAACGCTTCCACTAGTCAGGCCTGACAGCACCTCCCTGTGCTGTCTTTCCCAACTGCCTTCTCCTCACTTTGTACTTCGTGTCCTTTTCCTCAAAGACCACAAGCCCAGGTGATCTCCACTTTGGCTCCCAGCCGTTCCTAGGCCCAGCCCCTCTGGTAACTTGGGGCCTGTTGAGGGGCTTTGGCCCCTGCTCAGATGCATTGTCTGTTCACTCATCCATCATCTCCAGGCCTCTTGGGAGTTGGAGAGGGCTGTACCTGGGCTTCCTAAGAAATACTGATGTGCTTCTGCTGCTTCTCATTGCTTGCTCCTCCACCTCCAGTACAGGGGTGCCTGGATATGAGAGAAGGGGCTGTGGGTTATAAGCAATGGGATGCTTTATTTTATTTTTTTTGAAACAGAGTCTCGCTCTGTCGCCCAGGCTGGAGTGCAGTGGTACGATCTTGGCTCACTGCAACCTCCACCTCCAGGGTTCAAGTGATTCTTCTACCTCAGCCTCCCAAGTAGCTTGGACTACAGGCTCGTGCCACCATGCCCAACTAAATTTTTTTTTTGTATTTTTAGTAGAGACGGGGTTTCACCATATTAGCCAGGATGGTCTTGATCTCCTGACGTCGTGATCCACCCGCCTGGACCTCCCAAAGTGTGGGGATTACGGGCGTGAGCCACCACGCCCGGCATTGCCAGGAAGCCTGCTGAGCAGACAGGGACGGGTGGTCACCCTGATTGCAAGCAGGAAAGAGACTTAGGGAACCTAGCAGATGCCTGGGATTTTTTAGGAGCTCTCCGTCTGTGCTTCAGGAATGAATGGATTTGCCTTCTGTGACTCTGTCTTGCCCGGGGTCTGGTCTCTGAGCAGTGGCAAGTCCCCGCACGTGGCCAGAGCAAAGCCTGTCATGCTGCCTCTCCTTTCCAGTTTTCCGTGTCCTTTCTCAGGGGTGAGGGTTGCCCACGCCACACTCAGCCTGGTTTTCTGAGAACTCTTTCTCAACTAATGCAGCATGTCTCTGGAGTGGAGGTGTCCAGTGACCCCACCCACTGGCCCAAGGCCCTGGGAGCTAACAGGGGAAGATTCAGGAATGCCTGGGAGCCCTCAGGCTTGGGACTTTCAGCGTTAAATCCTGGCCCAGCAGGGACTGCTCTCAGTTCCTCTGTAGAATAAGTGTGAACAACAATAGCAGTGGGGAAATTAAGCTGAAAAGCCTGGGCCTGCTGGGTGGGGATGGGTTGCAGGGGTGCCTGGTGAGGGACAGAACTTGTCTGGCACCTTACTTGCCAGCCCGTGTGCTTTGGGTTGAGTGGTAGGAAGTGAACAGCTCTGCAGTCTCTGACCACCGCCCCCTGCAGTTCTTCATTGCCTTGGCTCTGCCAGCTTCCAGTGCACAGCCAGCTCTGGCCTCTCACTCAGAACTGAGGCTCAGGCTGCCGCAGGTGTATGTTGGAGTGTTTTGCCAAGCAAAGTTAGGGGATGATGCCTGGTCATACGCATTTCCTGTCAGGGGCTTTGGGCTCCCTGAGACTCTTCCCCACCTCCTTGCATCCTGCCCCTGCCTACAAAGAGGGAGAACTGAGCACAACTAGCAAGGCAGCGCGTTTGTCTCCTGTGTTAGTGCTTCTCTTTGATACTTTCTTTTCCCAACTCTTTGTGGCCGGCAAGGGTTTAAAGCGGTTTGGCAGGTCTAGTGTGCAGCCCCTGGGTTTTCTCTATCCCCAGGAATATGCTGATCCCGGCCATACTGTTACCCTTGCCCTAGGTACTGGCACCCTTTGGGCTGCTCTTGCCTGGAATTTGAACCGAAGTTCAAATGAAACTTCTCCACCATGGGCCCCTCAAAGCTGAGACGTCTCCACCTTGGGCCCCTCAAAGCCAGGCCTTCACCCTTGATAGAGCTTTTCCAGCCAGACCCAGGTTGTGGCGATCTTGCTTTATGTGCCAGGGGAGGAGTCCTCAGAGACTGACTTTGCCTTCTTCATGGCCCAGCAGGCAGGTTCCCCATCTCAACTCTTCACTATCTGTCTTCTTATCCTCCTGTGGCCAACCTCAGAAGCCCTGTGTTTGGGGAGGGGGTTGTTAATGCCTTGGTTATACTTTTGAAAGAATAGATGGACTCCTGGCCAAGCGCAGCAGCTCACGTCTGTAATCCCAGCACTTTGGGAGGCTGAGGCGGGCATATCACGAGGTCAGGAGATCGAGACCATCCTGACTAATATGGTGAAACCCCCTCTCTACTAAAAATACAAAAAAATATTAGCCAGGCATGGTGGCGGGCACCTGTAGTTCCAGCTACTTGGGAGGCTGAGGCAGGAGAATGGCATGAACCTGGGAGGCGGAGCTTGCTGTGAGCTGAGATCTCGCCACTGCACTCCAGCAAGACTCCGTCTCTCAAATAATAATAATAAAAATAATAAAGAATAGATGGACTCCTACCACTCAAGCCCCCATCTTGGGAGGCTCTGTCTTCAGAGCCTCCTCCTATCCAGTGATGAGTATCTAGTGAGAGAAGGACGGAAAGAAAACAAAGAGCTTTGCCACCAGCTCCTCCTATCCCCTGTCCCTGGGGTCTGCATTGCTCCCTAGGCTTTTCAGGGGCTTAGTTCAGAGATAACCCTAGGCTAAAAGGAAAGAGGGGGAACCAGTCCTTGCACAGCTGCTGGTAGCCTGATTCCACTGCACCTTCACACTCTGGAAGGGGAGTCCTGGGAAAACCCATATTGGAGGCCAGGGTCACTGCACCTGGGGCTGGGTAGGCTGCAGTGGGAGAGAAAGCAGGCAGGGGCAGGCCAGAGAGGGCTTCTCTCATTGCCCACCTTCTGTCCTGCAGGTTGGAAGTACTCCATGACACACACTCGGAGAAAGTCTCTTCCCATGCTGAGTTCGGGCCCCAGTGGCCGCCGAGAGCCCCTGCAGATGGAAGACAGCAACATGGAGCAGGGGGCTGAGGGTGTGGAGCCAGGCATGCCTGAGAGCCCAGGTCACCTCACAGGGCGCCGCAAGAACTACCCACTTCGTAAGCGCCCATTGGTTCCTGAGAAGCCCAAAGCCTGCAAAGTGCTGCTGACTCGCCTGGAGAATGTGGCCGGTCCCCGGAGTGCAGATGAGGCTGATGAGCTACCGCCTGACCTGCCCAAGCCCCCCAGCCCAGCCCCATCCAGTGAGGACCCTGGCCTTGCCCAGCCCCGCAAGCGGCGCCTGGCCTCCCTCAATGCTGAAGCTCTCAATAACCTGCTGCTGGAGCGAGAGGACACCAGCAGCCTGGCAGGCACCCGCCGCAGTCGAGCGGGGGATCCCCACCGCAGCCGTGACCGTGATCGTGCTACTGGGGGCTGGTCCTCCTCCAAGAAGCGGCCCCGGCTGGGGGACCTTGGAGGAGGAAGTCGGGACCTGTCTCCAGAGCCAGCACCAGATGAAGGTCCCCGCCGAGATGGAGACCCAGCTCCCAAGAGACTGGCTAGCCTGAACGCAGCTGCTTTCCTAAAGCTGAGCCAGGAGCGGGAGCTACCCCTGCGTCTGCCTCGTGCCCATGCAGAAGTAGATGGGCGCTCCACTGAGCCCCCAGCACCCAAGGCCCCGAGGCCAAAGTGGCCCAAGGTCAATGGCAAGAACTATCCAAAGGCTTGGCAGGGGGCCAGCTCTGGGGAGGCTGCAGGCCCACCCGGCTGGCAAGGCTGCCCTGATGAGTCATGGCCGTCTACAACTCCTCGCAGACCATCCGTCCAGCCATCTCATCAGCCCCTGAGCAAGGCTCTGGAGAGCCCTTTGGGGCTGCGCCCTCACCTACCCCTGCTGATGGGTGGACAGGCGGCTCTGAAGCCAGAGCCTGGGCGCCCAGGCGAGGAGTCACCTGCCCCTAAGCAGGAACTGCATCAGCCCTCGTTCCCCACACCTCAGCTGTCTCCGCTGCCGATGCCTGGCAACCCCGCCGACTATAGTGGCCTATGTGTTGGGCCCGAGCTCACTGCACTAGGCAGCTTCTACCTGTACTGTGGCCAAGAGGGGTTGCAGTGTGGGGGCTACTCGCCCTGCCCCATGCTCCCTGAGGGCAAGCTATCCCCAGTGGCTGCACCTCAAGAAGAGGGGCTCCTCTTGGCCCCGAGCTCAGTGCCCTCAGGCACCCCTTTTCAGCACCCTCCCTGGGGCTCCTCTCGCTACTGCTCTAGTGAGGACACTGGAGTGAACGGCTACAGCATCTGCGGAGTGTTGCCCCTGTCTGTCACCCGCGCTGGCACTACCTGTGGCGGCTGCCCATACAAAATGCCTTTTGCAGCAGGTGAGGCTTCCTGGGTCCGGGATATACTGAGGAGTCTCAGAGACACAGCATCCCAGGAGGTTGGGCCGTTGATCTGAGCAGGGGTCTCCCTTGGGGTCTGGCTGCTAACTGGAAGGTAGGGGCTTTCAGAAGCGAGAACTCCCGTAGTCTGTGCCCCAAGCAGAGGAGCATTCCCAAGAACAGGGCCCCACGTATAGTTGTGGACAGCCTTGCTCTTCCCAGGCTGCCTGTGGAGATTCTTGGCCTGGCAATTAGGTAGCATTGCAGTGGTACAGGCCACAGGAAGGCCTCTCTTCCCTCCTCATCCTGGGATACTTCTTCTTAGACTCTGAATAGCAGGTTAGTTATTGGAATTAGGACTTTTACCAAACTGTTCTAATGGCCTGGCCCTTCTGCCCTTCTCAAGGAAAGCTAGAATTCCTTACTTTCTAGAAACCAGTACTCTCTGCATGCAGGTGAAGTTCAGTATTCATGGGAAGAGTGGTAGGTACCAGGCTCAGTAGGTGGTACCTACTGCACAGGGCAGCTTTGCCCTGGCTATACAGGCCTTGAAAAAGAAGTGCCCAGACTGAGCATCACTTTGCTGGGTGTGGATAGAGAGGGTACACCATGAGAACAGACAAACAGAGTTCCCTGACGTGGATGGAATGCAATCAGGGCCCACAGCTTTGGTGTCTGCCTGCCTGACAAGACCCAGACACCTGCCCATGCTCCGGCTGTTGAGACACTCCCAGAATCATTTCTCTTCCCTAAACTGGCAGAGGTATCCTCACCTGCCTCTCCAGGCTCCCTGCCTGCCTCCTGGGTGGAAATGAGACATCCTGGCCAGCAGGTCTGGCCTGCTGCTGGGGAGGTGAGGGCTGAACCTTCCAGATCTCCCTTCCCCCCACATCCTTCCTTGTAGGGGTCTATAAAACAACTTTATAGACCAGTTGGCCCTGGCCAGACTGGTTATTTCAGGTTGTGGCTTGAGTTAGAGTTCTTGTGACATGAGAACAGGCTGCTGCTGAGGGTTTTCCTTCTTTTTTTGTGCCATTCCCCAAGTCTAGACCCTCATCCTCTCCCCCTAATAATAAGGACACCAGTAAACACCACGTACCAGGCACTGTTCTAAGTGCTTTACATATGGGAGGCTGCTTGCCACGTAATTGAGCACAGACTCTGGAGCCAGACTGCCTGGAGTGGAATGTTCTCCCCCACTTCCCTAGCCATGTGACTATGGGACAAGTCAGTAGCTGCTCTGTGTCTCAGTTTTCTTAACTATAAAATGGGGGTAATGATACCTACCGCGTAGGGGTTTTGTAAGGATGAAATGAGTTAATGCGTTCATTAAAAAACCAGCCAGTTACCAAATGTATGTGATATTTGTAACTACTATTTATATTGCTCTGAGGGTTAAGTGACTTGCCTGAAGTCACATGGCTAGTAAGTGGCAGAACCCAGGCTGTCTGATTCCAGAACCCCTATTCTCAAGCATTATGAAAGCCTTAGAAAATTAATATCAGGGCCAGGCGCGGTGGCTCATGCCTGTAATCCTAGCACTTTGGGAGACTGAGGCGGGCAGATTGCCTGAGCTCAGTAGGTTGAGACCAGCCTGTCTAACGTGGTGAAACCTTATCTCTACTAAACGTACAAAAAAATTAGCTGGGTGTGATGGTGGGCACCTGTAGTCCCAGCTACTCAGGAGGCTGAGGCAGGAGAAATACATGAACCCGGGAGGCGGAGGTTGCAGTGAGCCAAGATAGAGTCACTGCACTCCAGCCTGGGCAACAGAGCGAGACTGTCTCAAAAAAAAAAAAGAAAGTTAAAAAGAATGTTCCAACCACCTCTCTTTCAGACTAAAAGGGGAGATGACCAATCTCCAAGATCAGGAAACACCCCTGTCCCCTTAGAGAGTCACTCTGACAGTCCACCATAAAAAGGCCTCTGATCCCATTGGCCACCTCATTGGCCTTTGGTTGCACACTTAGAATTAAGACAGGAGCAGGCTCTGAAACAGATGGGTGATGGGGGTCCTGTCCTGACCCACTCTCTCCCTTTCCTAGAAGGCTGCAGATCCCTGAGCCAGTTGGAATTTCCTCTCCCAGAAGCTGGCCACCCAGCCTCACCCGCCCACCCACTCCTGGGATGCCCTGTACCCAGTGTACCACCTGCAGCAGAGCCCGTCCCCCATCTTCAGACACCCACCTCGGAGCCTCAGACAGTAGCCCGTGCGTGCCCGCAGAGCGCCAAACCGCCCAGTGGTTCTAAGTCAGGTCTGCGCACGGGCTCCAGCTGCAGGCACACTGCAAGGAGCAAGGCAGCCCGCAGGCCCAGTCACCCCAAGCAGCCACGTGTCCAGCGCCCACGCCCTCGCCGCCGCCGTCGCCGCCGCACTAATGGCTGGGTACCTGTTGGGGCTGCCTGTGAGAAGGCCGTGTATGTCTTGGTAAGTGCCAGCTCTTAGCTGATGACAAGAGGGAGGGAGGCAGTGGGGACACAGAACTTGCAGTGAGGTAGGTGCTAGGAGCACCTGGTTCTAGCTACTCTGAGAGGTGACAAGGGGACTCCAGTTTACTTGTACCCCAGGAATCAGTCATGCTGGCCCACCCAGCTTGCTTCCCTAGCCCCCTACTGATCCTGTACCAGACACCCCAGGGAGGTCAGGAGACACACAGTCATAGCTGGTGGCTGCCATCTCTGTGAGTGTCTTCCCCTCCCCTCCCTGCTCACTCCGTCCCTTATACCCTGGATTGTAAAATGGAGGACTGTCAATGGAGAAGTTTTCTGGATAAGTATATAGAGGAAGTTGGAATGCGCAGAGAAAATTAGTGATACAGAGAACATCTGGGATGATGAAAAGAGGCCAGGTGCAGTGGCTCACATCTTTAATCCTAGTACTTTGGGTGATGGAGGTGGTAAGATCACATGAGGCCAGAAGTTCGAGACAAGCCTGAGCAATATAGACCTCATCTCTACAAAGTAAAAACATTAGCTGCACAGTGCTGTGCACCGGGAGGCTGAAGTGGGAGGATTGCTTAGGTCCAGGAGTTCAAGGCTGCAGTGAGCTGATTGCACCACTGCACTCCAGCCCGGATGACAGAGTGAGACCCTGGCTCTTAAAAGTAATTAATTGGCCAGATGTGGTGGCTCACACCTGTAATCCCAGTACTTCGGGATGCCGAGGCAGGCGGATCACGAGGTCAGGAGATCGAGACCATCCTGGCAAACACGTGAAACCCCGTCTCTACTAAAAATACAAAAAATTAGCCAGTTACTCGGGAGGCTGAGGCAGGAGAATGACGTGAACCCGGGAGGCGGAGCTTGCAGTGAGCTGAGATCCAGCCACTGCACTCCAGCCTGGGCGACAGAGCGAGACTCCACCTCAAAAAAAAAAAAGTAATTAATTAAAAAGAATGTCAACTAAAATTTATCGAGGCTGGGCAAGGTGGCTCATGCATATAATCCCAGAGCTTTCAGAGGCTGATGCTGGAGGATTGTTTGAGCTCAGGAGTTCAAGACCAACCTGGGCAACATAGCAAGATCCTGTCTGTACAGAAAAAAAAATTTTTTAATTAGCCAGGCATGGTGGCATGCATCTGTAGTCCCAGCTACTTGAGAGGCTGAGGCAGGAGGATCGCTTGAGTCCAGGAGGTTGAGGCTGCAGTGAACTATGATTGCACCACTGCATTCCAGCCTGGGTAACAGAGTGAGACCCTGTCTCTAAAAATAAATAAATAAATAAATAAATAAATAAAATTTATTGAGCACGTCTTAGATGCCAGAACTGAGCTAAGCACTTTGTAAGTATTATTCCCTTTAATCCTCGCCACTATCCTATGCGATATATATCCCATCTTCCTATAATTAATCCCATTTTACAGATGTGGAAGTTGAGGCTTAGCAACACTTGAAATAATTTGTCAAAGGCTGTGCCCCTTATAACAGTGGTTTAAGAGTTCAGACCGAGACTTGTTCCATTAGGAAGCATGAGCACTTACCCAGCACTGGGGGGCTTGGAGTGAGAGTCAGCTGTCAAGGGTGTGGTGGTCAGACCTCAGCCCCAGAAGCATCAGGCCACTTTTCCACCCTTGTTCCCATTTCCCATCCTTTCTCCAACCCTGAGAATGCCCCAGCCCCATCTAAACAAGCATAGTGGTTTGATAAAACCAAGGTAGTGGTTTGACTACCGTGAGGAAAGGATGGAGAGGATGTCATTTCCTCCCTCTGTCCTTACTCTGAGTGTGGCCCTGCAAGCCTATTTGTGTCATTGGTTTGTTGCCTAGGATGAGCCGGAACCAGCCATCCGAAAGAGCTACCAGGCGGTAGAGCGGCATGGGGAGACAATCCGAGTCCGGGACACTGTCCTCCTCAAGTCAGGCCCACGAAAGACCTCCACACCTTATGTGGCCAAGATCTCTGCCCTCTGGGAGAACCCCGAGTCAGGTACCTCTCCCTCTGGCTGGGGACCCAAGGGGCAGCTGTCTTCAGCAGAACTGTAGGCCCCAGATTGGCCCCTGCCTGGAGTTTGACCTGGCATGAGTCTCCCCGTGTTCCTGGCACAGAGTCTGCCTTCCACTCGGCTGGGGTCTGTCTGCTGCCGAGGGCTGTGGGTGACCTTGTGGCTTGGGTTGGATCAGCTCATTAACCTTTCCAGCCAGCAGAGCCTGGGCACCTGTCCCCCCACCTCACCTGTCAGTGCCTTCTCCCCCTTCTCCCTCCATGCCTAACAGCATTCCAGGCCTCTGAATGCTTGGCCTGGGGCAGGGGACATGGGTTGCCGGAGCCTGCAGGATTGGGCCAGGCATTGAGGTTGGATGAACCTCCAGGGCAACCAGCCAGCCTCTCTGCCTGAGTAACACAAGTTGCCAGTTCAAGCTATAACCACTGTGTTGTCCCCCCAGGAGAGCTGATGATGAGCCTCCTGTGGTATTACAGACCTGAGCACTTACAGGGAGGCCGCAGTCCCAGCATGCACGAGGTGAGCTGCCCGGCAGATGGGTCAGGGAGGGCAGGAGAGACAGAGGGAAAGGTTATGGCACTAAGACGTGGTAGGGGGAGGGCAGCCATGGGCTGTAGTCAAATCCCTCGCTTGTCACTTTGGACTCCAGAGAACCTGGGAAAGGACCCAGGATTTATTCTCTTTTCCCAGCACTGCCCCAATTCATGTTTCAAAGGGAATAATAACCTTTGTCTTAAAAAGGGGAACAGAAAGGGAACCCTTGAGGTAGCAGGTGCTAGTGAGAGCAAATGGATGTGTTCTCCTGGCAACAGGAAAGGTGAGGTGGAGCTGCATACCTGGTCACTTTTGGTATTGTCTATAGTATGGGAGGCAGGGGAGAAGAGACTCGTTCTAACACCCCATAGGCTCTCCACCAAGCCGTGTGCTGAAAGAGGTGACTGCCACCTGTGTGTGCCCTGGGCTCACCTTTTATTTCACTTTCCCTTGCAGGGACTTTTCATCTAACTAGAAAGATGAACATTTCCCCTCTCCTACGCTAGGCAGAGCTGGGGGTTGGGAGGTCAGTGAGTCAGGAGTTGGAGCAGATACCTGGCTATTCTGGAGAAGGAGGGGACCTAGAAGGGACTCGGGAGGAATGCCTGGAGGCAGTAGGTGAGGCATACTTAGACTGAATTTCCAGGGAAGCTTCCTGGCTTGCTGGAGTCATCGCAGGTCAGCAGGCTAGCAGAGGGGTTAATGTACACCTTGTTCCTGGAATGAGGTGCTTTCCAGCCCTGGTAACAACCTCCACCTGTCTCCCTTTGAGCCCTTGCAGAATGAAGTCTTTGCATCGCGACATCAGGACCAGAACAGTGTGGCCTGCATTGAGGAGAAGTGCTATGTGCTGACTTTTGCCGAGTACTGCAGGTGGGTGGTTCCCTGCACCCTCTGGCTGGCCTCTTCCCTCAGGCTCCCCAGGCATATTTGGGGGCTGCTTGGAATTCCCCAAGAGGATCTCATTCTGCTCTCTACCTGATCTTACTCCCTGAGCCTAATCTCCCAGAACTTACTTCCTTATTGCCTGCCTCTACCATCTGATTCTTTTTTGGAAGAAAGAAAAATTGTTGCCACACTGAGGTAGAATGGTTGGAGCAGAGTTGGGGGGTAACATTACTGCTCTTGGAAAAAATTTTGGCGAATTGGTAGGCAAATGGAGGGAGGCCCTGGCAGGTGTGGTTCTCCAGTGACAGAGAAGATAGCCTGGTGGTTGGCAGAGCAGACATCACCCCTGGGATGGGTGGAGACAGCACCACCCCTTGGGGAGCTAGGATAGCCTAGCTGTCAGGGTAGAGTAGGGTAGGGAAGGAATTGGTCTTCTGCAAAAGTGACTGTAGTAAAGATAGTGAATGGTATCTCTCTGCAGGTTCTGTGCCATGGCCAAGCGCCGAGGCGAAGGCCTTCCCAGCCGAAAGACAGCACTGGTTCCCCCCTCTGCAGACTACTCCACCCCACCCCACCGCACAGTGCCAGAGGACACGGACCCTGAGCTGGTGTTCCTTTGCCGCCATGTCTATGACTTCCGCCACGGGCGCATCCTTAAGAACCCCCAGTAGCCTCCTCATGCCCACGCTGGGGCTACCTGTGGGCAAGTGGGGCTCGGGGTAGGGGGCACTGCTTGAAGCACAGCACTTGGTTAGGGGGCCACAGAGGCCTAAGTTTGCTGGCCTGTGGTTTTCTTGGGTGGGGGGAGGGCAGGGGCCCCCGTGGGTTCTGGGCCCCAGGGGAGGGAGCTGGGGAGGCCAGGGTATAAGAAAAGCATCAGAGCTCTCAGCTTGGCCCAAGGTACCTTCTGTGGTTCCCCTGGGTGGAGATTTCCGAAGAAGTAGTCTTCTCTGAGGCTGGGCCAAGCCTGAGGGGCATGGGGCCCTAGGAGGGTGGGGGTGGCAAGGAGGGGCAAGGTCCTTCAGGAACCAGACTCAACAGGCCCTTCTGTAGCCTCCTCCGGGCCCTCAAAGGGGGAGTGGGAGCCAGCTTTACCTCACCCACTGTGACCCGCCGCTTCCCCTTCAGCCTGGGACCAGGCTTTCCTAGATCCCAGCACAGCTCTGAGCTTGTTCCTTTGAGGCATGGAGAGCCAGAGTCTGGCTTCCAGAGCATTGACTTCCTCTTCCTAGACTTGAGGCCTTTGTCTGGCTTTCCTCCTTTGCCCTGCAGTAGCAACTGGTGCTGGGACAAGTTGACCCACCCTTCACAGTCATGGGTGTGGCCCGCTTGAGGGAGTCTCCTGTCCACCTCCCAGAGAGGGCCACCCAGCAGGTCTGGCTTCCCAGAAAGTTAGCTGATGATTGTGGGGTTTGGCATGTCTGGGAGGGAAGATGGGTGCTGGGAGAGGGTTGGGGGCAGGGGGCAAGGAAAATTGCTACCTGATTAGTTGGAGATTTTTCCTCTTGCCTTACACATGGAGGTTCCAGTAAACCTCTTGCAGAACTTCACACATGATTTTTCAAGCCACACCCACCTGAAATCAAACCAAAGGAGTGCTGTGGCTCCCCTTGCCCTGCCACCTTTTCCCTAGTCTTTTGTAGATTGCACTAATTTACATCCCAGCGAGAATCAACACTGTATCAGTCCACAGACCTGCTGAGCTGCAGCCACTTACTCTAGGAGCTAAGGACCTGCATTTTCAGTTTGTTCCTGTTGCCCAGAGGCCCTGTTCTCACCTCATGCTGCTCCCCAGAGTAGACTAAGAGGCTCAGTCCCCTGTTGTCCTTGTGGAGACTAGGCCTTGGCCCTGGCCCTGAGACTCTGTGAGGGGGCTGGAGCAGCCTGGCTATTTCCTATTTGTACCAAAGAGGAGCATGGTGGGAGAGGGAGTGGAGTGCAGTGTGGCTTGGGCGTGGCGCTGGGAACCTGCTAGCTGAGCACTTCCACAAGGGCATACTCCCAGGGGCAGGGGCCAGGGCTGAGAACTGCAGCCCTGGGTCTTCCCTTAGGGAGGAGGGGCAGACGAACCCAGCAGGCTGAGGAGGTGGCACTGGGTGAGGACAGTTGGGCAGGGGCTGCAGAGGGAGGTAGAAATGAACCCTGAGGGCTCCCCCGACATGCCCTGCCCTGTCCCTTAGTAGATGAGTTGCTCCTGATTGGTCATTGGGTTTGGGTGAGGCCTGGAGGCTTCAGAGGTGAATTTATGCTTGGGAAGCCTGATCCCAAACCTGAAGGGAAGGGACTTGGGTCTCCTTGTATTGAATAAGCTGTTTGGAGGAAGGTGTCCGTCTGGGAGGATGGGGCAGTAAATGAGGTTGGCAGAGTGGCAGTGGGGGCTCTGCAGAGCCAGGCTTGGAGCCTGCTCATTCTGAGCCCTTGCTGCCAAGGAGCCCAGCCTCACCTAGCAGGAAAGGAGATCATAGCCCTCCTCCCAGGAGGTAGGGTCTGCTGCCCTGAACTTAAATGCTTTTGAAATCTCTTAGATGTGGAAATATTTTTTCGAACCTGAAAATGCAGCTGGTAGAATTTCAATGGAAGCATAATCCATGTAAAATATATTTTAGTTGATATTTTGTAAAATGCACTTTTTGTGTGTGTTGATCCTGGTTTCCCAGATCTGTATTTCAGTGTTTACAAGGGAGGAAGGACCTTTCCTCACCTCCCTTTTGACAGAGATTAGAAGTACTTCTTTAAGAAAAAAATAAATTTGAGAAATTGTATTGATTTAGAAAAGGATCATTTCCTGTGTGTCCTTTTGTCTTTTGATGTGTGGGTGTGGAAAGACTCACTATTCTTATTTCAGAGGTCCCTCTTTAACCCCTGTGGCATGGGTGCTCACTGAGGCCAATGAGCAAAGAGGGCAGGGAAGCAGGGGGAAAAGAGAGTGAGGGGAGGAGACAGAGGGACTGGGAACTTGGAGGTGACTTCTTGATTTCATGGTGGCCACAGCTGCCCGCTTAGGTCTGTGCAAAATACTTCGGTTGCCAGCCCTCACCTGGCCAGTGACTTGGAAATTGGTCCCCAAGTAGGTACATGGTAAAGATACCTTCTCTCACGAAGTGGCTCCTGCCTGTAATCCCAGTGCTTTGGGAGGCAGAGGCGGGAGGGTTATTTGAGTCTAGGAGTTTAAGACCAGCCTAGGCAACATAGACCATGTCTCTCCAAAAATTTTAAAATTAGCCAGGCCTGTCAGTGCATGCCTGTAGTCTCAGTCGGGAGGCAAAGGTAGGAGGATTGCTTGAGCCCAAGAGCCCGAGGCTGCAGTGAGCCGTGATCACACCACTGCAGCCTAGGTGACAGAGTGAGATACTGTCTCGGAAAAAAAAAAAAAAAAGATCCCTCCTCATCACCTTGGGGAACTGGCCAGCACTGTACTGGGGCCTCGGTGTCTTGCAGCTGGTGCTGCTTGCTTGCTGAGGAAATAAAGGCCACATCATGGGGCCAAAGGTTTGTGGCCAGCTGACCCCTGCTTCAGCCCAGCCCTGGTCCCAGTCTGGAAGCCTCAGTGTTGACCATGTTCCAGGTGGGGCAGCTCTAAGGCCATAGAGGTTCCTGGGAGCCACGGCACACAGCACACCCCGCGCCCTCTTTTGCGTTTTGCTAAGGCATGGTGCGTGTGGGCAGGATCATTTCTTCAGAAGTTATTGGTGGCACAGACACCACCATGCATTTTTCTAGTTCTGCCTTCAGTGTGTTATCCACAAGACTCCCTTGAGGTGAGTGGTAGCCTGTCCTCATCTTACAGACAAAGTGGTATGGAGATAAGTTCCAGGCCCAAGGACTCCCACTGCCTCACCCTGACTGCTAACACGGAAAACTACTCCCTAACGTTAAAGAAGGGAGCACATGTAGCCACATTATCAAAAAATTTTAAAGGTCTAAGGTCTTTTTTTCCTCTCCTGGTTTAAAAGACATACTTACTGGAAAATATGATTTTAATAGAAAATCCTATCACCAGAAATGTATACCTTTAGAACTATTGGAAGCAAGGAGCAGCGTAGTCAAGGCAAAACCTTCACATAAACTTCTGATGCAGCAAATGGACAGGTGGTAGCCTGCAGATGCACCGGGGCAATCGTATGTGGAGAGTCTGCCCTGGAGAGATGGAAGGCTGCAAGGCTTTGCCATTCCTTCCCCTGGCTCATCCTGTGTGCTTTCCTATTGCTGGGATTGGGGGGCCATCAGTGAGCCCTCTGGTGTCACCTCATCCCTCAAGTCCCCTCATTCTTCTGAATTCATCTGATCCCTGGTAGCTCCATTCTCCCAGTAGTATCTTCTGTTTTCCATCACCTGCTCTGTACAGTCTGCCCTCACGTCAGCTGCTTCCTCCCTTCTAGCCATTCCGTGATATGCCCCATTAATCTCTCAAGGGCCTCGACTAGGAATTTAGATTTTAGAATCAGAACCACCCATATTGAGTCTCATCTTCCCTGAGCCTCTCTTCAGCTATACAAAGGGAATGCCCACACTAGCTCCCTGCCAGGGTGGCTGTAACAACTAAGGGAGATAATGAATACAAAACACTTAGCGGCCACTGTCCGAAGTACACTTGGGCTCTAATCGTATTGCTCTGCTGCTTCAGAGCCTTGCTGACTCTCCACAGGCAGCAAGAACGTAGCTGGACAAAGTCAGGCTACTGAGCGGGGTTCCCAGTGGGAAATGGTGGTTGCTGACATCCAAAGCACTTGGGGTCTGCTGTCTGCCCAAGTGACCAGCCTGGTGCCATGGTGCACACATTTAGCTCCAGACAAGGAGACTGCGTGTTGTTTCCCAGCTGTTCTGTGCCCTCAGCTCCTCACCCTTACAAATGTGTGTTGGCCACACCAGCAGCTGACAGACCAACGCCATCAGCCCCTCCCCAGAGTGCCCAGTTATCCCACTGTCTCATGCCTGGTGAGGAGAAGATAAAGGAGGGGAGATGCCATTTCCAGACATTTCAGCATTACCCAGTGGACAAGCACTGTAGTCAGTCCCCAGGTATTGCTAAACACAAGGGTCACCATGGAGACACTGGTCAATGTCTGACAGTCCTGCTCTTTCCTGGAGTGGCCACGACCTGCGGGACGGAGGGAGGTAAGGGTGGCAAGGGGGAGCACACCGAGGACTCTGCTTCCAGCTGGAAAGACCAGCCTCCGGCATGTCTGGACTCGGAGAGAGCGCTGCGGGCCTCCCTGCCTCCAGACCGGTTGCTGGAGGAAGGGCTAGGGCAGGCCTGAGTTTGTGGTGGATCCCCCTGGTCCAGCTCCCTGTAGACACACGCTGCACGAGAGCGGCCTCGAGTCTTTCCTGCCTTCGAAGTCTCAGCAGCTTTTGTCCCCAAGCCCAGAGGACAGGGGTGGCCCTGACTCAGGCGCCCTCTTCCGGGTAGGGGTCCGCGTGCGCCCTCCCCAGCCCGCGCCCCGCAGGGGCGCCCGCCCCTCTCCCCGCCCCCGGCGTGGGCCCGCCCCCGCGCCTGTGTCACTGCGAGGCCGCGGGTGGAGAGCGGCCGGGCGGGACATCCGGCCCGGGTCCCTCGCCGCGCCCGCCGCCCTCCGCCCGCCGCCCGCTTCAGCGCCGCAGCCCGGGAGCCGGCCACCCTACACGCGCCAGGGCTGTCCCCTGCCCTCCCCTCCCCAACTCCCTCCCGGCCCAGACCCTCCTCCCGCCCCCAGCCCGAGCCCGCCTCCCAGGCCGCCCTCGGATCGACCGGGCCCGCGCAGGCCCCCACCCCGGGAGCACCATGTTCCCCCGCCCGCTGACCCCGCTGGCGGCCCCAAATGGCGCCGAGCCCCTGGGCCGGGCGCTGAGGCGGGCCCCTCTGGGCAGGGCCCGGGCGGGGCTGGGGGGGCCGCCCCTGCTGCTGCCGTCCATGCTGATGTTCGCGGTGATCGTGGCCTCCAGCGGGCTGCTGCTCATGATCGAGCGGGGCATCCTGGCCGAGATGAAGCCCCTGCCCCTGCACCCGCCCGGCCGCGAGGGCGCAGCCTGGCGCGGGAAAGCCCCCAAGCCTGGGGGCCTGTCCCTGAGTGCTGGGGACGCGGACTTGCAAGTGCGGCAGGACGTCCGGAACAGGACCCTGCGGGCGGTGTGCGGACAGCCGGGCATGCCCCAGGACCCCTGGGACTTGCCGGTGGGGCAGCGGCGCACCCTGCTGCGCCACATCCTCGTAAGTGACCGTTACCGCTTCCTCTACTGCTACGTCCCCAAGGTGGCCTGCTCTAACTGGAAGCGGGTGCTAAAGGTGCTGGCGGGTGTCCTGGACAGCGTGGACGTCCGCCTCAAGATGGACCACCGCAGTGACCTGGTGTTCCTGGCAGACCTGCGGCCTGAGGAGATTCGCTACCGCCTGCAGCACTACTTTAAGTTCCTGTTTGTGCGGGACCCCTTGGAACGCCTCCTCTCTGCCTACCGCAACAAATTTGGCGAGATCCGAGAGTACCAGCAACGCTACGGGGCTGAGATAGTGAGGCGGTACAGGGCTGGGGCGGGGCCCAGCCCCGCAGGCGACGATGTCACATTCCCTGAGTTCCTGAGATACCTGGTGGACGAAGACCCTGAACGCATGAATGAGCATTGGATGCCCGTGTACCACCTGTGCCAGCCTTGTGCCGTGCACTATGACTTTGTGGGCTCCTATGAGAGGTTGGAGGCTGATGCCAATCAGGTGCTGGAGTGGGTACGGGCACCACCCCACGTCCAATTTCCAGCTCGCCAGGCCTGGTACCGGCCAGCCAGCCCCGAAAGCCTGCATTACCACTTGTGCAGTGCCCCCCGGGCCCTGCTGCAGGATGTGCTGCCTAAGTATATCCTGGACTTCTCCCTCTTTGCCTACCCACTGCCTAATGTCACCAAGGAGGCGTGTCAGCAGTGACCATAGGGTGTGGGGCCAGCAGCTGGTGGGGACTGGTTTCAACGCCAGCTTCCTGTGCGTCTGCCTGTCATTCGGAGAAACCCTGGCTCTGGGGCTTGGGGCTTCTCAGGATGCCTGAATGGCGGAGACTGCCCTCAGATGTTCCTTGTCCAGGGTGGGTGCCCACAGTGACTCAGAGGACAGGGCTAGGCAGGAGACTTGCTGCTTTTCATTGGGGGGGGTCTCTTGGGGGACAGACACCAGTTTGCCAGTGAAGCAACATACCTGATCTAAAGACTGGCTCCAGATCCCAGGCTGCCGGGATTACGCAGTCCACTTGGTCTACCTTAATTTAACCTGTGGCCAAACTCAGAGATGGTACCAGCCAGGGGCAAGCATGACCAGAGCCAGGGGACCCTGTGGCTCTGATCCCCCATTTTATTCAACCCATGTGCCTCAGGACTGGAGTGAGTAATCATACCTTATAAATGACTTTTGTGCCTTTCTGCTCCAGACTCAACATTTCCTGCACCTGCCAGTTCTTTCCATTTTTCCAACGAAAGGAAAACGGAAGCAGGGTCCTTGCCTGGTAGCTCCAGGACCCAGCTCTGCAGGCACCCAAAGACCCCCTGTGCCCAGCCTCTTCCTTGAGTTCTAGGAACCTCCTCCCTAATTCTCCCTTCCTTCCCTACAAGGCCTTTGAGGTTGTGACTGTGGCTGGTATATCTGGCTGCCATTTTTCTGATGCATTTATTTAAAATTTGTACTTTTTGATAGAACCCTTGTAAGGGCTTTGTTTTCCTAATAGCTGACTTTTTAATAAAGCAGTTTTATATATAAGGTGAGCATTTCTGTGATTTCCCTTGGAGCTCCTGTGGGCCCAGCAGATCTCCTTGATGTCTGTCTCCCCATGTCAGGGGAGGCAGCCTGTAGGTAGAGAAAGTAAGGTATCACTTGGTTGGGTTGGTCCAGTGGGCCATTGCCATTCCGTGGAGACTTCGGGGGCTTTCTAATAGGTTATCCCAGATCACAGACTCAGATTCTGGGATGTCACCAAAGGGCAAGCCCTGTTAGGAATGGCCTCAGGTCCAGAGCATACCTACTTGGATTATTCCCTAAAAAAGTAGGTGGGTAGGAGATACAGGATCCTCCTCCTCTTATTCAATAAGAGTTGAACGAGAAGGTCCCTCAGAGCATTTTCTTTCTTTCTTTCTTTCTTTGTTTTGAGTTGGAGTCTCAATCTGTTGCCCAAGCTGGAGTGCAGTAGCACCATCTCGGCTCACTGCAACTTCCACCTCCCGGGTTCAAGTGATTCTCATGCCTCAGCCTCCCAAGTAGCAGGGATGACAACAGGCACATGCCACCACACCTGGCTAATTTTCGTATTTTTAGTAGAGATAGGGTTTTGCCATGTTGGCCAGGCTGGTCTCAAACTCCTGACCTCAGGTGATCTGCCCACCTCGGCCCCCGCAAAGTGCTAGGATTACAGGTGTGAACCACCGCACCTGGCCCCAGACCATTTTCAAATGAAAAAATTGTGTGAGCAAGGAGATTTTTTCTGGCATTACAAGGAAGGCAGGCAAGGAGGTTGAGTGAGGGTCAGGCTCTTGTTGTCTTAGGTCCAGAGAAAGCTGTGGAAGGAACACAGTTGGAGCAGCAGAGGACAGGCTTCAGTATGGCCCATTGCCCCATTGCTCTCCAGAGATCCCAGGCCCACCAGGAGTTGCTGGGCCCATGGGAGAGATGCAAGGGCAGACCTGGCCATTCTCTGTTAGCCCTATTTCACATACCCCCAGTGGGAACTGCTGTACTTTAGGGACCTGAGGCTATGGTAAGAGGTGGGGTCCAAGGAAGGGAGGCGGGGGGGCCCCCTTGCAGGTGCTGCCTGTCCCTAGCTTTGCTATTGGTTGGACTTTGGAGAGGAAAACTAACACTATTTCCCAAATTTGGGGTAGGGGGCTTCTATGGGCACTTATGGCTCTCCACCATGACTCATCAGGCCATGTTGCTTCCAGGAGTCCTTACCTGACCCCCTGTCTGGTTCAGATGTCCTTCTTCAGAGTCCCCTTGGCTCTGGGGACTTTACCTAGACCGATCAAGTCCCAGCCCTATTCCTCACCAGCTGCCTACCTATCTCTCAGAGCCTCTGTTTTCTCCAGTGTGTCGTGAGAATGAAAACACTGATCTCATGCAGGTTGCTGGGGTAGGAGGGAGTTAATGAAAACAAAATGAATAAAAGGGCCCATCCCCGCACCTGGCTCAGTGGATGTTCTTTTGGATGCTGGTTGAACACCTGACCCCTCAGAGGCCTGTGGGGATGAGGGAGAAGCCAGGACACTGTGTCCGGCCCAGCACTGGAGATCACTACTACCTCTAGGCAGGGCCCCTTTGACCTCTGGGTTTACTTCCTCTACCAATGAGTCAGACTTTCTCTGAGTTTCCGACCCCTCAGGACCCCCGTACTGCACCCTCTTTTTTCTCCTTGCCTGGGACCTTTAGCGGCTCCAGACATACAGCAGCTAATCAGTCCCCCCTAACTGGGGCCTGCAGCACAAACAGAGAACCTGGAGAACAAACACTGGGGCCAGCTGCTGTACTCACTCCATTTAATCCTCACAACAGCCACGTGCCGGTGGGGTCATCCTGTTTTACAGACATGGAAACTGGCACAGAGAGGACAAATAACCTGCCGAAAGTGTCCAACCCAGGTCTGTCTGCCTCCCAAATAGGAGGGAGGGAGGAAAGGAAGAAGGCTTATGGAAGGTGTGGGTAGAGAGAAGAAGGAATAGGAAAGCGAAGTTAGAGGAAGGGTAGGTGGGGTTGTAGTCAGCGGTATTTGCAAACACTCTCCTTCCTCAGTTTTTTCATTCCCTCATTTGCAAAGAACCCAATTGAGCCCAGCTGACTTTTACCAGTTCCTGCCCTGGAGGAGTGGGAGACAGATCGTGCTCTTGATGTGGTTAATTTATTGGCTACTCTCCTCCCAGGCAGAAAAGGGGTGCTGGGCCATAGAGCATCCTGACAGCCACAACTGGACACCTGTGGTGTGGGGAGGAGGGTGTGGGGAAGAGGAGAGAGGGGGACAAGGGAGACAAATGCCACCTTCTGGGTCATTATTTTTCCTCTAGTCAGCACCTGAGGAAAATAATTTGTCATCTAGCTTCCTTTCAGGAAAACAGACTTCTTAAAAGAAGCTGCCAAGGAGGTGGCATAGAAATGTGGCGTCCAGCGGGCCCTGGTGGGACCTGCTTTATGCTGGGTACCCAGGCCAGAGCTGGAGGCACTACCGGCTGTGGGTCACCAGGGCGGGGGTGGGGGCATTCTCAGGACTGGACGCCTGGACTGTGTCTTCTGGGGATTCCTCCTTTTCCTTTTTTTTCTTTTCTTTTCGAGACAGAGTCTTGCTCTGTCACCCAGGCTGGAGTGCAGTGGCGTAATCTCGGCTCACTGCAACCTCCGCTTCCCGGGTTCAAGCAATTCTTCTGCCTCAGCCTCCCAAGTAGCTGGGACTACAGGTGCCTGCCACCATGCCCAGCTAATTTTTGTATTTTTAGTAGAGATGGGGTTTTACCGTATTGTCCAGGCTGGTCTCGAACTCCTGACCTTGTGATCTGCCCTCCTCAGCCTCCCAAAGTGCTGGGATTACAGGCGTGAGCCACCGCACCTGGCGGATTCATCCTCTTCATTGCGACCCTCTGGAGCCATGCCCTACCCTACCGCCTGTCCCCTCAAAAGACAAGGGGCCCCTTTAGAACTTACTCCCCAGACAACCCAACCCAGGTCTCCTAGGCACAGGGGCAGTTAAATTCTCTCACGGCTAAGGCCTATGGACAAAGGGAAGGGGAGGAGCCCAAAGCAGGCGGGCCTTCCTGTCTCGACTGTGATTCTACTTCCAGGCTCCACTTCTTGTCCATTTCTCATCTCATCTGAAGGTACTGCCCAGAAACCACCTTAAATTTGGAGGCTCTTCCCGCTCCTTTTCCCACTCTCGCCTCTGCCCCCACACCCCAGGAGCATCACACCACACAGGGCCCCTTCAGGACACGATAAGGCAGACGCGGGCAGCTGACCCACCCCCCTGGGTGAACACTGAACCCTCACCTTTCCATGGGCCTATCACCACAGGGCCAAGCTCCCAAGACCCCCCGCTCAGGATGGATCTTTCTTTTCTTTTCTTTTCTTTTTTTTTTTTTTGAAACAGGGTCTTGCCCTGTTGCCCAGGCTAAAGTGCAGTGGTGCAATTATGACTCACTGCAGCCTCAACTTCCCAGGCTCAAGGAATCCTCCCACCTCAGCCTCCTGAGTGGCTGAACTACAGGTGTACACCACTATGCCCGGCTAATTTTTTCTATTTTTTGTAGAGACTTGGTGTTGCCCAGGCTGCAAGGATCTTTGTTTTTGAACGAGCGCCTGCCTGGCTCTAAATAAGAGGAAGACATTCTTTCTCTTCCTAAAGAGAAAGACTAATAATGAACAGTAGCTACTGTGAACTGAGAGTACCCATGCCGGTGCTTTACAAGCGTCATCCTCTCCATTCTTACAACCCAGCAAGGTAAGTAAAATTATTTCCATTTTCTAGATGAGGAAATTGAGCCAAAGTGACTTGCGACTTGCCCAAAATTGATGGCGGGGTTGGGATTAAAACTCAGCTCCAGTTAAGGTTTTTCTTTTTCTATTTTTGTTTCTAACTTTTGGGTTCAGGGGATACATGTGCAGGTTTATTCCATGGGTCAACTGTGTATTGCAGGGGTTTGGCATACAAATTATTTCCTTGCCCAGGTAATGAGCATAGTACTCACTGGGCACTTTTGGGATCCTCACTCTCCTCCCAGCTTTCACCCTCAAGTGGTCCCAGTGTCCATTGTTTTCTTCTTTGCGGACATGCTTACTCAATGTTTAGCTCCCACTTATAGGTAAGACTGTGAAGTATTTGGTTTTCTGTTGCTGGTGTTAATTTTCTTAGGATAATAGCCTCTAGCTCCATCCATGTTGCTACAAAGGACATGATTTTGCTCTTTTTTATGGCTGTGTAGTATTCTATGGTGTGTATGTACCACATTTTCTTTAACCAATCCACTGCTGTCCATTTAAGGTTTGTTCCCTTCAAAATGAATATGCATTATAAACTACCCAGCTTATTGGATTTGCTGATGTGCCTCATGTTCCTTCTCTCTGATTCGTGTACCCTTCTCCAGCCCTCCTTCTCAACACTGCTCAAATGATTCTGTTCACAAGTCTCTCCGACTATTATAAAATCCCCTACGTTTGCCTACCTGAAGATCAGCTTTCCAGTACTGTTGCACCCAGACCATGAATGTACTAGACTATTAGTTCAGATCCTCTGAGAAGCAGATACAAAGACAGAATTAGATGTGCAAGAGGTTTATTGGAGAAAACACCTGTGAAGGATAAAGGAGAAGGGAGGAGCAGGAGGCAGAAAGAGCCTACATTTGTGAAAGGAGAGAAGGAAGGAAGCATTGGGTAGGAAGAGTCTCAGATTACAGTGCATCTTGAGAAAGTCTCTGTAAGGCCAGTGGAGAATCACAGGCAAACATTGCCTATTAGAGGGGTTCTCTGTGGGCAGAAATGGTGCAGCGTTAGCACCCCAGGCATGTTCAGGCGTTGGGTAGAAGCAGCCAGGGGAAACCTGAATATTGAGCCAGACAGAAAGGTGTGGCAGCCGGAGGCTCTCAGCCAGCTGCACTTCTCACAGCAAGTTCTCCTGAAGAACAAGCTGAGCGGTGCACCTCTGCGCAGACCTGGCACGTCTGCTGTGACTTATGGGAGTTGGCCCCCAGGGGTTTTGTTGACACAGTGATCTTTCGAACAACCAGAAAACAGCTGTGGGCCTAGCAAGAGCTCTCGATGTCCTAGGGGTACTGAACTAAACTCTCCCCCATGGCCATCCCCTGGCTTTATAGCTGGACCACTGCCTCTGCCCTCTTTTTTTTTTTTTTTTTTTTTTTTGAGACTGTCTTGCTCTGTTGTCCAGGGTGGAGTGCAGTGGCATGATCTTGGCTCACTGCTATCTCCACCTCCTAGGTTCCAGCATTTCTTGTGCCTTAGCCTCCCGAGTAGCTGGGACTACAGGTGTGTGCCACCATGCTCGGCTAATTTTTGTATTTTAGTAGAGATGGGGTTTCGCCATGTTAGCCAGGCTGGTCTTGCACTCCTAACCTCAAGTGATCCACCCACCTTGGCCTCCCAAAGTGCTGGGATTACAGATGTGAGCCACCATGCCTGGCCTCTGCCCTTCATTTGACCATGGAAGACATGTACCATCACTGTGCTGAAATACTCATGCTATAATATTCAGGACATTTTCTCTGCAATTTACCCAACTCACTGCAGGTTTTGATTATGTTTGGTTTATGTCTTTGTCATTAATTGGTGGATATTGATGCTCACCTTTGTCTGCTTTCCTCTCTCATAGGTTCACATCCTTAGCTGGGGTGGAGGGAGCAGACTTACTCAGAGGCCGAATCTAGATGCTAGTGTCATGGACCTTTCCAGGATATAGTCCAATCTTATTCTCAATGTGATTATCTGGTTGGACTTAAACTCCAGGGGCAGCCTGAGAGGGAAGGAAAGTTCCCTCAAAGAGAGTGTCCGGGGACCTGCATACATATGAATGTCAGATTTTCTGTAGCGTCCTTCTGCTGAGCTCTTCAGCTCATCACTGCCTGATCCTTGCTTCAACAGAGGACTCATCTACAGAGGAGAACTCATAGAGGCAAAGGGAGTCACAGGATCAGCCCTGATCTGCCACTGTGAGGGGACAAGGAGGACCAAGTTCAGGCCAGGTCATTTACTGCCCCCTGAGCCCTCTAGCAGGAAAGCTGTGCCAGCCTCAGCCTTGGGGTAGGGCACTGGGGAGCAGAGAGAGATGAGGAACTTCAAGGGTTCGGGAAGGAGGAGCCATTCCTGCCAGTGGCCCAGCAATGGCCCCAGACTTGCTGGGCTGCTGCCTCACTGCCTGGTTGCAGATGGAGAAAAGCAGATATTCAGCCTCACAGCAGCCCAAGGAGCAGGAGCCCAACAAGCATCACCTGATTATTTTTCTGTTCTCAGTGCTAGAGAGACTGAGCTGCCTCTGTGACTCCCGCCAGAGCCCACGGGCAGCAGAGTCCTCAGAATCCAAGCATCGTGGCTAGAGGGGCCACCAGAGCAGAGGAGTCCGTGGGAGGTGGAGATCAGGCTGGGCTCTTAATGTGCTGCTTTGAAGGGCCACAGGCTGCCTGGTGGAAGGCACTGGAAACAGACCCAAGAATAGGGGGGTTGGTTGGGTGGGGCCAGTCTTTCTGGTTGAAGAGCTAAGCAGAGTTGGGGGTCGGCTGGCTCCTGGCAGCACAGGCATCCCTCTCTCCCCCATGAGAATGTATAACAAGCCTCTTCCGTAGAAGCTGAAGACACAGTGGCAGGCCAGTCTCCTGGAAGTTCTGCTGCCTGGGTACAGGTGTCCAGTAATAAAAAAAACGAGAGCTTTTCCGACAGATGAAAGAATGAGCTGGCCTAACTATGGCAGGAAAGCCAGAAAGGAAAACGCTAGCCCCTGTGCAACTTTTGGGGAGGGGTATTTGATTTTTGCCCACTGAGACTATCCTCAGCCCAGGTACCAACAGATAAAAAAATAACTAGATAGAGGACTGGGGGAGCAATGGCCACAGAGGAGGATGAGAAAAGGAAGGAGGCCCATCATTGCAGCTCAGATGCTGGCCCTCCCTGAGGCCTTTCTCAGCTACTGACTAGTTAACCTTTTCTTCCTCTGAAGTCCCAAGGTTCCTAGTGCATACTTCTAGGACAGCTTTCAACCCATGCTGTTACTTGTCTATCCTACAAACTGAGGCTTTCCAAAGGCAAGAGCCAGGTCTTCTCTTTGTACTTGGTACATAGTAGTAGCAGGTGTTTGATAAATGTTGAATCAGTGGAAGGCCTGATGATTGATTGGATGGAGGGAGAGGTATGTGTGTAACACGTGTGAATGGAAGGATGGATGACCAGGTAGATAAGTAGTTGGATGGATAAATGGATGAATGGAATGATGGATGGGAAGAGGAACTTCTGCAGGAAGAGCAATCACAAATCTCAATGGACATCTGGCAGTTGGCATATTGCCTCTTAAAATGAGACAACTGGAAGGAAGGAGAGATGTTCCACTAAAGAAGCAATAGCAGGAGCTTGGGGTCCAGGATGGAAGAAGTGGTCAAGGCAGGGCTGGGTCCTGGGCTTGGCCTCTGATGGTTGTTAGAGTCTCTTAGTTATAAAGGAGACAGAGCAAGCAGATTCTGGCATTCTAGTCCAGGCGCTGCCACAAGCTTCTGATGATCTTGAGCAAGTCCCTTCTCTGAGTCTCAGTCTCCTCACTTGTCACCTTCACCACCTTCTGTGATCTTGCAGACCACATGAGGAAGGGAGTTTTGCACAGCATAAAACTCCACGCACAGAAGAATGGAGTGCAGCAGTGGCATGAGAGCTTAGGAGTCAGGAAGTCCTCGATTCAGATTCTTGCTCTGTTGCTCCAGCACTTACTGGCTGGGCCAGCTGAACAAGCCTTTAAACCTTCTGTTTCCTCACAAGTGAAATGAGCAAAATAATATCTATCTTGACGAATTGTTGTGAGGTTTCAAAATAAGTCACAGAAAGTGCCTGACATTCAATACATGGAAGCCAATATTACATACAATGGACTGATCAGGCTGCTGTGTGTGTCTGTGCAGCTGACACCAGGACACAGGCTGGGTCTCCAGAGGAAGGAAGGAACACCTCCTCATTCTCACAAAAGTACTGTCTGCTCTCTGAATTCTGCACCTAGGGGGCTGCCTCCAACAAGGCTGGGATGAAAAGTATCATCTTCAGCTCTAATTCCTTACCTTCCACAGAGAAGTCTGAAGGCCAGACTCTGAACTTGGCTGATGACCTAATCTGGTTGGGCCCAGACATCTTCCTCCCACAGTGTGAAGATCATGATGCCGCCATCTGAGGCGGGGGAGCCCTCTGTATCTGGGAGTACTGTTCACACTCCTTAAAGAGCCAGGCAGAGTGGGAAGCCTCCAGCACTCAAAGTCCTGCCACCAGCCCATGCCAGAAGCCTGTCATTCCACCATTCTACGGCATTGTTCTCTTGGTTTAGGAAATCATCCCCATGTAGACGCAAAAGTCAGCTCATCATAGTAAGGAGCCACCATTTGCCGATTACTTCTTTGTGCCAGACCCTGCGCTAAGAGGGGTCAGTACACCTTTTTCCTTTTCTTTATTTTGAAGATGCCCATTGAACTACTTTATAGTTATAACTATTTTATAACAATGAACATCCACGACCTAGATTCACCGTTGAACATTTGCCATATTTGTTTTATCTCTCTATATATGTATGTTAGGCTAAACCATTTCAGACTCCATTACAGACATCATGATGCTTCATCCCAAAAAACTTCTGCATGTGTCTCCTAAGGAAAAGAACACTCTGCTATCTAACTGAATACTGTACTCAACACTAAGGCATTTTACATTAATACAACAGTATTATGTAAGTCCACACTAAAATTTTCCCAATTGCCTGAATAACATGTGTTATGACTTTTAAAAAAATCCAGGATTTAGGCAGGGCACGGTGGCTCATACCTGTAATCCCAACACTTGGGGAGGCCGAGGAGAGCAGATCGCTTGAGGTCAGGAGATAGAGACCAGCCTGGGCTACTTAGCGACACCCTATCTCTTAAAGAAAAAAAAATTCAGCTTTCAATCAAGGGTCATGCACTACATTTTGTTGTCACGGCTTCTCAGCCTCCTCTAATCGAAAACAACTTTCATTTTATTATTATTATTATTTTGGTCTTTCATACCATTGCCATTTTGAAGCATTCAAATCTGCTGTTTTGCAGAACATCCCTTAATTTAGATTTTCTGATGGCTTCCTCATGTCAGATTCCGGTGGACCTGCACATTTCATCCTCATAGTAACTCTGACAGGTTTTTTGACTCCGTTTTATGGAAATGGGGGCTGAGGCTCAGCGAGGGCTGTCCCATGCTACTAAGAGGCTGCCCTGGGACTGGATGCTGGTAATTTGCTTTGTGCCCTCATATCTCATGCAGCTGTGATGTCTTAGCAGTTGGATTCTTTTTATGATGGCTTCATTTATCAGCCCCCTTTAGCACCTTGAACAGCCCCCTTTAGCCACAAATGAACAGCAGAGTTTGACAGGGTCTGGCTTGGGAGAAATAAAGGTAATCCAGGGCAGGGGACACCTGTAACATACCATCTGCAGTGAACCCTGGCCTCCATAGTCAGCCCTGTCTGGAACCCCTCCACCCCAAGTGGTCCTTTTAGGCTACCTTAGAAATATGACTTTTCCTGACCCTTCTAGACCTCCAGGGAAAGTGAGGCATCTCTCTCTCACACACACACACACTCACTCTCACACACACACACACACTCTCTCTCTCACACACACACACACACACACACATAGTACTTAGGATGTAACAATCCTCTGGGTACAGTCATCACTGAATTCTGTCCTGTTGCCTAGCAACCCTAGGACATTTCAGCCCTTTCCAGCCAGAGAGTGGGTGGAGGGGGCAACCACATGGCTGGCTGGTACCTTCTTACTCTGGGGGGTCTCCTCATGATCAGTTGCATAACAGCCACGGTGGTCCTTGCACTCTGGGGAGTTACCCTCCTACTCCCAGGGGATGAGCAATCTCTTTAAGGTCTTTCCTCCTGGGTTGGGAGCCACACAAGTATGCCATGGAATATGGCGCTCCTCTCTGGGCAGAGTGCCTGAGAGCTAAGAGGAGGATGACACCTCCCCCTGCAGTGACTCTTTAAGAGAAAAGGGTGAAAGGAGAAGATCCAGGTAAGAACCTCATCATGCCAGGAGAGTTAAGCTTCTCATAGAATGGTTCCACAGACATTCAGAGACCTGCTGGCCAGGAGTGCTGGGTTTGGGGCCAGGCCATGCTTCTCCGTGGAAGGAGAGAGACGGATGGTCCATATGCCTGGGCAGATCCTAATTATCCAAGTCTGCAGTTACTCTTGAATATATGTGTATTACTTTAACCCTCTTGTTTGGGTAAAGTTTAGGCCAAGCATCATTACCTGGGGTGTTCAGGACCCCTTAGGGGTCTGTGGACAGAATTCAGGGCATTGGTAAAGTTGGGGGGAAAGTTACGTATTTTCACTAACTTCTTCTGAAATATATAAAATATTTTATGAAATAGTAAAATCTGTGACTTTGTCATTTATAGAAATCATAGATTTTTTATATAACTTTACAGTTGTTGAAATGTCAATTATACTCACCACCACTTAGAAATTAAGGGAATTGGCCGGGTGTGGTGGCTCATGCCTATAATCCCAGCACTTTGGGAGGCCGAGGCGGGCAGATCACGAGGTCAGGAGATCGAGACCATCCCGGCTAACACGGTGAAACCCCATCTCTACTAAAAGTACAAAAAAATTAGCCGGGCGTGGTGGTGGGCGCCTGTAGTCCCAGCTACTCAGGAGGCTGAGGCAGGAGAATGGCCTGAACCCGGGAGGCGGAGATGGCAGTGAGCCGAGATTGTGCCACAGCACTCTAGCCTGGGTGATAGAGCAAGACTCCGTCTCAAAAACAAAAAACAAAAAACAAACAAAGAAAAAAAGAAATTACGGGAATTATTAAATCTGTCATGAGATCCTTAATGTATTCATAGGTATAGTAGTCCCCCTCTGCCCACGAGGGGAATGTTTCCAAGAGCCCCAGTGGAACTGTGACTAGTACCAAACCCAATATTACTATGTTTTTTTCTATACATACATACATAACTATGATAAAGTTTAATTTATATATGAGACATGGTAAGAGACTGACAATTATAGCAATCATAAAGAAATTATATTGTAATAAAAACTATATGAATGTGATATATCTCTCTTATTCTCAGAATATCTTATTGTACTGTATTCTTGTGTTCTTTTCTTCTTGTGAAGAGAAAGGGACAGTGCGGGATGGTGCCAGGTTCCATCATGCTACTCAGAATGGTGTGCAATTTAAAATTTATGAATTGTTTATTTCTGGCATTTCCCACTTAATATTTTTGGACCATGGTTGACTGCAAGTAACTGAAATTGCAGAAAGCAAAACCACAGATAAGGGGACAGTGAATGCTATACATATCAATATAGTATTATATAAAATATTTTTAAAATTTTGATAACTCAATTTCAATATAACTAGTTTCATTTCAATATAATTAGTTTCATTTGCAATCTGATGTATTTTTTATGCAAAGCATTTTTCTGAGGCTTCACCAAACCACCAAAGGGGGCTGTGGTACCAAAAAAGGTTAAGAGTCTTGGGTTTTTGTCAAACGAGGACTCAAGGAAGTATTTTGGGGAGTCTTCTAATTTTGAACTTTAAATATTGATGTTAATTAAACAAATTATTATATAATATTCCTAGTAGCTGGAATGACTGCCTTATACAGAGCACTGCCACTCCATTGCCATTTCTGAGTTTACATTTACAGCAGAGATGAAGCCAAGCAGTTCCACCCAAATTGTTCCATTCTAATTAGGAAAAAAACGGGCAGACCTAATAAGTAAATGGTGATGATATTTAAAAAGTGGTGAAGAAGTTGAGCCCTTAGCATAACGAAGTTGCTAAACTCAAAAAGCCTGTACTCTAGCGGTTGGCACCATAGTCAGGTGGGTAGAATTCAGTTGCAGAAAACACAGTATCATTTGCCATATGAAGTTAATGATGTTAATCTGAATTGTTTCTGTTGTAATTTTGTTTGAATTTGTAAGTTTTGGGTTTTTTTACTTAGCATATGTGTCCTTAGCTTCATGTTTGTTCTTGCTTGAGTACATGCCCAGAGATCTGGGCATTTTTTCTTATTCTTTCATTGGGGGTACTTAACTCACGCATGAGAAATGCTGCGCTCTGTTACTTACTGATAACTCTTCATGTTTCCCTCTTTATTTATTATTATTATTATTATTATTATTAAGACGGAGTCTCGCTCTGTTGCCCAGGCTGGAGTGCAGTGGCGTGATCTCAGCTCACTGCAAGCTCTGTCTCCCGGATTCACGCCATTCTCCTGCCTCAGCCTCCCGAGTAGCTGGGACTACAGGTACCTGCCACCATGTCTGGCTAATTGTTTGTATTTTTAGTACAGATGGGGTTTCACCGTGTTAGCTAGGATGGTTTCGATCTCCTGACCTCATGATCTGCCCGCCTCAGCCTCCCAAAGTGCTGGGATTACAGGCATGAGCCTCTGCGCCCAGCCGATATATTCTTTCATAAATCTGTGGCCAGGCCTATAATTGTCACAATGAAAATTAGAAAACCTACAAAATGTCAGAGGATTCAACTTTAAAGTCTGTCTCAAAGGACTCAGAAAGTAGTGATTCACTTTGACCCCCTCAAAGATCAAATATCAAGCAATTTACCAGTTAGTATTTTTAAATGATGTGTAGCCCTCAGCAGACTCTAAGACCAATAAGATGGCATTGTCATTCCCAGAAGTGCAGACTCCTCTCTGTCCTGCTCCCCCACTAATCTTTTGAACATCCCAGCTGCTCACATTGCCCCCCCAACAACATGGTAGCTTTTCCAGTTGTTCTGGTGACCTCACTGTATGTTTCCGTGGTACTCAACAGCCTGTGGAGTGGTGGCCAGTCTTGGACAGTGCTCTAGTCCCATGACTGTGCCCTTCTTTGCGGGTAGCTTCCTCTTGGCATTGCCTCCTCCCTGCCCTCAGGAGACACTCTCTTCTTTGCCATCTTCCTCTGTGGTGTCGTGTCCTTACTCAAAAATACAAGTCCCTGTATCACCACACCTGACTCCTTGATATCGGGTGGTTTCTCTTCTATCATTCCAGTTCTTGAAGTGTCTAGAAAGTTCAGTTTTACATTCCTTTTCTAGAAGAAACCTGGAAAATAAGTCTTCCAGGACCTGGCTGGAGGATACAGCTTGAGGAACACCACCCAGAACAGCATTAAAGGATGCTTCTTTTTTTCCCCCCCTCCAAATCAATAGGTCTTTTATTGCATCATTTAAATATCACAAGTAGGTTTTAGCAGCCATCTGGTATCTTGTTTCTGTAGCTGGACAACTCTTAGATCTTAGTCATCAGCCTGCTGAACAGTTACTTTTTCAGAGACATAGATGCCATCCAAAAACTTCCTGATATTGTTGTTTTTAACTGTTGTGGCTTGCTGAATTTGAAACAAGCTGAGTGTCATTTCCTTCAAGGATTAATTTATCTTTCTGGGCTTGAGATACTGAACAAGCAACACCTGGTCTCATCTGAACCTTGCAGATGTATTTTTCACCCAAGAAATTTAGGATTTCCACAAGAGACCCATTCTCCTGGATAATGATGTTGATGGGGAAGTGAACATACACAGACCTCATCTTGTAACAGAAGCCCAGTGTAATACCCTTGGTCATGTTCTGTACATGACTACAAATAGTCCGAATGGTAACCAGTTCCTTTCTGTTACCACACCATTTGTCAACCCAGAGCCTCTTTTTTTTTTTTTCTTTCCGAGAAGACTGAGTTCTACATTGATGTGATTGAAGTTCCTCCACAGGGTTGCTCTGGGGCCTTTCACGACAACTGTGTGTCCCTTTAGAGTAATGTCGACATTTTCTGGAATGTCGATAGTCTGATTGCTGAAAATGGTCTTCATTCTCACAGTAGACGTAGCAAAGAAAGAAAGGATGTTTCTAGACCACGGTTTTGTTTTTGTTTTGTGATTAAAAAAACATGTAACATCAATTTACCCTCTTAACAATTTATGGCCAGGTGCGGTGGCTGAAGCCTGTAATCCCAGCACTTTGGGAGGCCGAGACAGGCGGATCACGAGGTCAGGAGATCGAGACCATCCTGGCTAACACGGTGAAATCCCGTCTCTACTAAAAAATACAAAAAACTAGCCGGGCAAGATGGCGGGCACCTGTAGTCCCAGCTACTTGGGAGGCTGAGGCAGGAGAATGGCGTAAACCCCAGAGGCGGAGCTTGCAGTGAGCCGAGATCCGGCCATTGCACTCCAGCCTGGGCGACAGAGCGAGACTCGTCTCCAAAAAAAAAAAAAAAATTTAAAAATGTACAGCACGGTATTAACTACATACACACTGTTGTACAGTAGAGCTCCATAACCTTTTCATTTTGCATGACCGAAACCCTATTCCCATTGAACAATTCCCCATTTCCCCTCCCTCCCCACCATCCCCTGGCAACCACCACTCTACTTTCTGTTTCTATGAGTGTGATTACTTTAGATACCTCATCTAAGTGGAATCATACAGTATTTGTCCTTTTTGATTGGCTTATTTTGCTTAGCATAATATCCTCAAGGTTCATCCATGTTGTAATACGTACCTGAATTTCCTTCTTTCTAAGGCTGAATAATATTCCATTATTACACCACATTTTCTTTCTTTCATCCAACAATGGACATTAGGTTGTTTTCACATCTTGGTTATTGAGAATAATGCGGCAATGAATGTGGGCATGCAAATATTTCTTTGAGATCTTTATTTCAAGTCTTTTGGATATATTCCCAGAAGTGGGATTATTGGATCATATGGTAGCTCTATTTTTAAGTTTTTGAGGAACCTCCATAGTGTTTTCCATAATAGATGCACTATTTACAATCCTACCAACAGTGTGCAAGGTTTTCAATTTCTCTACATTCTCATCAACACTTGTTTGTGATGAGGTTTCCTTAGGTTGCTCAGGCTTGACTCACATTCCTGGGCTCAAGCAATCCTCCTGCCTCAGCCTCCTGAGTAGCTGGAACTACAGGCATGTGCCACTGTCCCTGACTAACATTGTTTTTCGGTTTTGTTTTGTTTTTTATAGTGGCCATCCTAATGGATATGAGGTGATAATTCACTGTGGCTTATGATTTGCATTTCCCTAATTAGCCTTTTATAGGCTTGTAGACCATTTGTATATCTCCTTTGGCGAAATGTCTATTCAAGACCTTTGCCCACTTTTTAATCAGGGTTTTTTGTTTGTTTGTTTGCTACTGAATTGTAGAAATTCTTTATATATTCTGGGTATTAACCCATTATCAGATATATGCTTTGCAAATATTTTCTCCCATTCCATAGGTTGCCGCTTCACACTATTGTTTCTTTTGCTGTGCAGAGGTCTTTAAGTTTGATGTAGTCTCATTTTTACTTTTGTTGCCTGTGCTTTTGGTGTTACATCTAAGAAACCAGTGCCCATTCCAATGTCATGAAGCCTTCCCCCTATGTTTTCTTCTTATAGTTTTATAGTTTAAGATCTTATGTTTAGGGCTTTAATCCATTTTGAGTTAATTTTTGTATATGACATAAGGTAAGAGTCCATCTACATTCTTTTTTTTTTTTTTTTTGAGACGGAGTCTCGCTCTGTCGCCCAGGCTGGAGTGCAGTGGTGTGATCTCGGCTCACTGCAAGCTCCGCCTCCTGGGTTCATGCCATTCTCCTGCCTCAGCCTCCCGAGTAGCTGGGACTACAGGCGCCCGCCACCTCGCCTGGCTAGTTTTTTTTGTATTTTTTAGTAGAGACGGGGTTTCACCGTGTTAGCCAGGATGGTCTTGATCTCCTGACCTCGTGATCCGCCCGTCTCGGCCTCCCAAAGTGCTGGGATTACAGGCTTGAGCCACCGCGCCCGGCCCATCTACATTCTTTTACATGTGGATGTTGTTTCTCAGCACCATTTGTTGAAAAGACTCCCCTTTCCCCATCGTGTAGTCTTGGCATCTTTGCTGAATATCGTTTGACCATATATGTGTGGGCTTATTTCTGGGCTCCCTATTTTGTTCCATTGGTCTATATGACTATCTTTATGCCAGCGCCATACTATTTTGTTTATTATAGCTTTGTCATGTTTTGAAATCCAGAATTAGGAGGCCTCTAGCTTTGTTCTTCTGTCTCAGATTTTTTTTTTTACTATTTGGGGTCTTAGATTCTATATGAATTTGAAGATGATTTTTTCTATTTCTGCAAAACATGCCATTGGTAGACCAGGGTTCCTTAACCTGTGGTCTCAGAATCCCTGGATGGCATTGAGGGTGCTGAGGGCCCCTGACACTTTGTGTTTCTGCTGATAAGCATTTTTATCTGGTCATTGCTGAGACACATGAGGGTTCCCAGGAGGCTACAGTCTAGGCTCCTAATTCCACACTTCACAAAGTCAAGAGTAATGGCCATGGGCAGTGGATTTGTCATGATGCAAGGGGAAATCACAGATAAGCATCAAATTCAAAGGAGCTCATGGAGTACAAATCCGGCTTTTTTTTTTTTTTTTTTTTTTTTTTGAGACAGGGTCTCTCTGTCACCTCTGCTGCAGTACAGTGATACAATCATAGCTCAATGCAGCCTCAGACTCCTAGGCTCAAGTGATTCTCCTCCCTCACCCTTCTGAGTAGCTAAGCCTACAGGTGCACACCACCACACTTGGCTAATTTTTTTTTTTTCTTTTTCTTTTTTTTGAGATGGAGTCTTGCTCTGTTGCCAGGCTGGAGTGCAGTGGTGCGATCTTGGCTTACTGCAACCTCTGACTCCCTGGTTCAAGCAATTCTCCTGCTTCAGCCTCCTGAGAGGCTGGGATTACAGGCACGTGCTACCAAGCCCAGCTAATTTTTGTATTTTTAGTAGAGATGGGGTTTCACCATGTTGGCCAGGGTGGTCTCCATCTCCTGACCTTGTGATCCACCTGCCTTGGCCTGCCAAAGTGCTGGGATTACAAGCGTGAGCCACCGTGTCTGGCTCATGCTTGGCTAATTTTAAAAAATTGTTTTGTAGAGATGGGGGGGTCTCACTGTGTTGTCCAGGCTGGTCTTGAACTCCTGGCCTTAAGCATTCCTCCCACCTCAGCCACAAAGTGTTGGGATTACAGGTGTGAGCCACCATGCCCAGCCAATCTGACTTTTTTATTACTTACTATTGTTGCTGTTGGATTTGTTCAGTTAGCATTGTGACACTCTGGGGAAAATACTGCTGGCTTAAACTATACACTCATATAAGAGTTTATTACACAGAAAACATTAACTGATTATTGCAATGGATAGTATTTTGCCCTAAAATGGATGTCCACTTTTCTCAAAACCTGTCCGTTTTCTGTTTGGCTCTCTGGTGGTGTATCATCTTAGGCTGTAAGTCCCACAGGAACTGGACAGTATCATTTTTATTTTTTGTGTGTTTGTTTTTGAGATAGGATCTTGCTCTGTTAAAAGCCCAGGCTGGAGTGCAGTGGCACAATCATCCCTCACTGCAGCCTCAATCTCCCAGGCTCAAGCAATCCTCCCACAGCCTCCCAAGTAGCTGGTACGACAGGCATGCACCACCACACCAGGCTAATTTTTGTATTTTTTGTAGAAGTGTGGTCTTGCTATGTTACCCAAGCTGGTCTCGAACTCCTGGACCGAAACAATCCACGTGCCTCGGCCTCCCAGAGCACTGGGATTACAGGTGAGCCACCTCTCTGGACCACTAGTATTTTTTTTTTTTTTTTTTTTTGAGACAGAGTCTCGCTCTGTTGCTCAAGCTAGAGTGCAGTGGCACGATCTCAGCTCACTGCAACCTCTGCCTCGCAGGTTCAAGAGATTCTCGTGCCTCAACCTCCGGAGTAGCTGGGATTACAGGCGTGCGTCACCACGTCCAGCTAATTTTTGTATTTTCAGTAGAGACAGGGTTTCACCATGTTGGCCAGGTTGGTCTTGAACTCCTGAACTCAAGTGGATCTGCCTGCCTTGGCCTCCTAAAGTGCTGGGGTTACAGACATAAGCCACTGCGCCTAGCCCTGACAGTATCTTTTTTTTTTTTTTTTTTTTTTTGAGATGGAGTCTCGCTCTGTCTCCCAGGCTGGAGTTCAGTGGTGCAACCTCCACCTCCCGAGTTCAAGTGATTCTCCTGCCTCAGCCTCCTGAGTAGCTAGGACTACAGGTGTGTGCCACTATGCCTAGCTAATGTTTTGTATTTTTTAGTAGAGACGGGGTTTCACAGTGTTAGCCAGGATGGTCTCGATCTCCTGATCTCACGAGCCGCCCACCTCGGCCTCCCAAAGTGCTAGGATTATAGGCATGAGCCACTGCACTTGGCCTAACAGTATCAGTTTTAATTGTCCTTGCTCTAATCTTGTTAAGTGTAGGTTTTTGTGATGAAAATGTTTCTTGTGTATATGTTCCCTGGCCATGTCCAGCAGGTTAGGAAGCAGCTTCACAATGTGTTTACACATCTTGCTCAACAGCTTGTATTCTTAAACTGCTATTGGAACAGTAACATTTTAAAAATAATTGTTAATTTAATTGTTAATGAGACTCTTGTTGGTTAAAACACAAGTGAAATAAGATCTTATGCTTTATTTTTCATAATTCAAGACATTCCTTTGCTCCTGGAAAGCACCACCTGAAACATTAGGATAATGTTGCAAACATTAGAATGATGCCTCCTTGTACCCACAAAGCAAATTTGCCGATCTTGTGTTGGTTTTCCCCCTCTGCCCCTCTCTCTGACTACAGTGGCTGTTGTTTTGTCCTCATTCCTTTTCCCTCCAGAGCCACAACTTTTCTCAGGGGTCTAGAGCTACTTTACCATTCAGAGTGCGCTGTCACGAGCATCACTGGTCAGAAAACCATTCATGCATGCCAGGGTCATTGGTGAGTGCCTACCTTGAGCCAGGCACTAGCATTTCCCCGGAGGAACAATACAAGTTGCATTCTGGTGACAGGCCTTGTGAAAAGAAAATTTTTGGTGGTCAAATATGTTAGGGAAATCCAGAGTTACACAACATTTAAAAGATGACTGCAGAATGTTTTTTTCCTAATACGTTAATGTGTCTCCTATATTTGCATGAGAGGTGTAGACAACAGAACATACACGGTTCTTCTCAACTTGTTTGACCAGGTAATCCCTTTTTCACAAATGGATTTCCTCTGAATCCGCTTTGGGAAATACAAGTTTCTAGGAGACTCACATCGGCTCCTAAACCAGCTTTGCCATTTTTATTGTTTCCTATAGATAAATACATGTAATAAATATTCTCACATACTTTTTTTTTTTCTTTTTCTGGTGAGACAAGGTCCCTCTCCGCCACCCAGACTAGAGTGCAGTGGCGCAATCACTGCTCACTGCAGCTTCGACCCCCCGGGCTCCAGCGATACTCCCATCTCAGCCTCCCGAGTAGTTGGGATTGCAGATGTGGGCCACCGACTGGTTAACTTTTGTGGAGACAGGAGGGGGGCGCTGGAGGAGGGGGTCGCTCCATGTTCACCAGGCTGGTCTCGAACTCCTGCCTTCAAGCGATCCTCCCTCCTAGGCCTCCCACATTGCTGGGATTCCAGGCAGGAACCCCGTGGGCGCCTCCATCTTCTAACTTCTGGCTGAGCCAGACGATTCAGGGAGAAAGGAGACTTCCGGTTTTTAAATGGCGGCTTGGGCCGGGCGCAGTGGCTGACGCCTGTAATCCCAGCACTTTGGGAGGCCGAGGAGGGCAGATCACAAGGTCAGCAGATCAAGACCATCCTGGCTAACACGGTGAACCCTCATGTCTACTAAAAGAAATATAAAAAATTAGCCAGGCGTGGAGGTGGGCGCCTGTAGTCCCAGCTACTCGGGAGGCTGGGGCAGAAGAATGGCGTGAACCCGGGAGGCGGAGCTTGCAGTGAGCCCGAGACGCCGTCACTGCACTTCAGCCTGGGCTACAGACTCCGTCTCAAAAAAAAAAAAAAAAAAAAAAAATGGCGGCTTGACTTCCCCGCCCTCCAGAGAGCCAAAAACAAATATGCAGCCCTGAGATTTTCCCCGGCGACAACCTGGAGCTCAGATTTGAGGATGAGACAGATCCGGGGAGCACGGAGAAGTGAAAATCTTCTGAGCAGGCGGTAGGAAAATCAGCCTTCCACATGCGCCGCGCCCCGCCCCACCACTGAGCCCCACACCAGGCGCGGGGAAACTTGCCCTCCGTTCGCGGGTTCAATGGTGGGAAAAGTGAGGCTCAAGTGTCAACCAGGTTTCCCACCATGTTGGATTTCCTGGCAGGAGGCCTGTCCTTGCCTCAGCCATGGAAAACGCGGTGCCTGGTGAGGGGAACCGCATCCCCAGGACTGGCGGAGACAAAGGGGGCGGTGGCCGGACCGCCATCCTCGGCCCTGGAAACCGCTCTGTAGCCAATCAGAGCGGGAACTCGGCAGCGCCTCGCTGGAGGAGGCCGGTCCCCAGGTGCTTGGGCGCCAACCCCTAGGCAACCTTCCCGGGAGCCCAGGTAGACGGAGGGGGTGGGTACCTGAGCATTTATTGTATTACTCTTCGAACTGTGGGGATATTTTATGTGTACTCCTTTGAATGTATTTTTTTTCCCCAAAAGTTAGGTTTTTCGGTCGGGCACGGTGACTCACGCCTGTAAACCCAGCACTTTGGGAGGCTGCGTCCGGCGGATCACCTGAGGTCAGGAGTTCCAGAGCAGCCTGGCCAACATGGTGCAACCCCGTCTCTACTAAAAATACAAAAATTCGCTGGGCACCGCCACTCACGCTTGTAATCCTTGCACTTTGGGAGGCTAAGGCTAGCAGATCGCTTGAGTCCAGGACTACAAAGACCAGCTTGGGCAACATGGCGAAACCCCATCTCTACCAAAAAAAATAATAATCATCATCGTCATCATCCCAACAACAACAACAACCCCAAACTAAAAAATTAGCCAGGCGTGGCTGCCCACACCTGTGATCCCAGCTACTCGGGAGGAAGGAAGATAATTTGGGCCCGCAAGGTGGAGGGTGCAGTGAGCTGAGATCACGCCACTGCATTCCAGCCTGGGTGACAGAGTGTGAACTCGTCTCAAAAAAAATTGTTTTGTAGAGGTGAGGTCTTGCTATGTTGTTCGGGCTGGTCTGGAACTCCTGGGCTCAAGTGATACTCCCATCTCAGCCTCCCGAGTAGCTGGGATTACAGACGCGCGCCACCATCCGACTAATTCTTGTATTTTTTGTAGAGACGGGGTGTGGTGGCGGGCGGGGGGGTGGAGGGTGTCTCTCCATGTTGCAGAGGCTGGTTTCGAACTCCTGCCCTCAGGCGATCCTGCCGCCTGAGTATCCCACATCGCTGGGATTCCAGGCGTGAACCCAGTGAGCGCCTCCATCTTCTGACTGAGCCAGATGATTCTGGGAGAAAGGACTTCCGGTTTTAAAATGGCGGCTTGACTTCCCCGCCCTCCAGAAAGCCAAAAACAAATACGCAGCCCGGAGGTTTTCCCCAGCGACGATTTACAGCTCAAATTTGAGGCTGAGACAGATCCCGGGAGCACAGAGAAGTGAAAATCTTCCGAGCAATCGGGCTTTCACATCCGCCACGCCCCTCCCCACCACTGAGCCCTGCACCGCCCACGTAGACGGAGGGGGTGGGTACCTGAGCATTTATTGTATTACTCTTCGAACTGTGGGGATATTTTATGTGTGCCCCTTTGAATGTATTTTTTTTTTCCCAGAAGTTAGGTTTTTCGGTCGGGCACGGTGACTCACGCCTGTAAACCCAGCACTTTGGGAGGCTGTGTCCGGCAGATCACCTGAGGTCAGGAGTTCCAGAGCAGCCTGGCCAACATGGTGCAACCCCGTCTCTACTAAAAATACAAAAATTCTCTGGGCACCGCCACTCACGCTTGTAATCCTTGCACTTTGGGAGGCCAAGGCTAGCAGATCGCTTAGAGTCCAGGACTACAAAGACCAGCTTGGGCAACATGGCGAAACCGCATCTCTACCAAAAAAAATAATCATCATCATCGTCATCATCCCAACAACAACAACCCAAAACTAAAAAATTAGCCAGGCGTGGCTGCCCACACCTGTGATCCCAGCTACTCAGGAGGAAGGAAGATAATTTGGGCCCGCAAGGTGGAGGGTGCAGTGAGCTGAGATCACGCCACTGCATTCCAGCCTGGGTGACAAGAGTGTGAACTCGTCTTAAAAAAAATTGTTTTTGTAGAGGTGAGGTCTTGCTATGTTGTTCGGGCTGGTCTGGAACTCCTGCGCTCAGTGATATTCCCATCTCAACCTCCCGAGTAGCTGGGATTACAGACGCGCGCCACCATCCGACTAATTTTTGTATTTTTTGTAGAGACGGGGTGGGGTGGCCGGCGGGGTGGGGGAGGGTGTCTCTCCATGTTGCCGAGGCTGGTTTCGAACTCCTGCCCTCAGGCGATCCTGCCGCCTGAGTATCCCACATCGTTGGGATTCCAGGCCTGAACCCCGTGAGTGCCTCCATCTTCTGACTTCTGGCTGAGCCAGATGATTCAGGGAGAAAGGACTTCCGGTTTTAAAATGGCGGCTTGACTTCCCCGCCCTCCAGAAAGCCAAAAACAAATACGCAGCCGAGAAGTTTTCCCCAGCGACGATTTACAGCTCAAATTTGAGGCTGAGACAGATTCCGGGAGCACAGAGAAGTGAAAATCTTCCGAGCAATCGGGCTTTCACATCCGCCACGCCCCTCCCCACCACTGAGCCCTGCACCGCCCACGTAGAGGGAGGGGGTGGGTACCTGAGCATTTATTGTATTACTCTTCGAACAGTGGGGATATTTTATGTGTGCCCCTTTGAATGTATTTTTTTTCCCCCAGAAGTTAGGTTTTTCGGTCGGGCACGGTGACTCACGCCTGTAAACCCAGCACTTTGGGAGGCTGTGTCCGGCAGATCACCTGAGGTCAGGAATTCCAGAGCAGCCTGGCCAACATGGTGCAACCCCCTCTCTACTAAAAATACAAAAATTCGCTGGGCACCGCCACTCACACTTGTAATCCTTGCACTTTGGGAGGCCAAGGCTAGCAGATCGCTTGAGTCCAGGACTACAACGACCAGCTTGGGCAACGTGGCGAAACCCCATCTCTACAAAAAAAAAAAATAATCATCATCGTCATCATCCCAACAACAACCCAAACTAAAAAATTAGCCAGGCGTGGCTGCCCACACCTGTGATCCCAGCTACTCAGGAGGAAGGAAGGTAATTTGGGCCCGCAAGGTGGAGGGTGCAGTGAGCTGAGATCACGCCACTGCATTCCAGCCTGGGTGACAGAGTGTGAACTCGTCTTAAAAAAAATTGTTTCTGTATAGGTGAGGTCTCGCTATGTTGTTCGGGCTGGTCTGGAACTCCTGCGCTCAGTGATATTCCCATCTCAACCTCCCGAGTAGCTGCGATTACAGAGGCGCGCCACCATCCGACTAATTTTTGTATTTTTTGTAGAGAGGGGGTGCGGTGGCCGGCGGGGTGGGGGAGGGTGTCTCTCCCTGTTGCCGAGGCTGGTTTCGAACTCCTGCCCTCAGGCGATCCTGCCGCCTGAGTATCCTACATCGCTGGGATTCCAGGTGTGAACCCAGTGAGCGCCTCCATCTTCTAACTTCTGGCTGAGCCAGATGATTCAGGGAGAAAGGACTTCCGGTTTTAAAATGGCGGCTTGACTTCCCCGCCCTCCGGAAAGCCAAAAACAAATATGCAGCCCCGAGATTTTCCCCAGCGACGATTTACAGCTCGAATTTGAGAATGAGACAGATCCCGGGAGCACAGAGAAGTGAAAATCTTCCGAGCAGACGGTAGGAAAATCGGGCTTTCACAGCCGCCACGCCCCTCCCCACCACTGAGCCCCGTACCGCCCACGTAGACGGAGGGGGTGGGCACCTGAGCATTTATTGTGTTATTCTTCAAACTGTGGGTATATTTTATGTGTGCCCCGTTGAATATATTTTTTCCCCAAAAGTTGTATTTTTTGGCCGGGCACGGTTACTCATGCCTGTAATCCCAGCACTTTGGGAGGCTGAGGTGCGAGGATCGTCTGAAGTAAGGAGTTCGAGACCAGCCTGACCAACATGGTGCAACCTCCATCTCTACTAAAAATACAAAAATTTGCTGGGCACTGTGGTTCACGCCTGTAATTCTTGCACTTTGGGAGGCCAAGACTAGCGGATCGCTTGAGTCCAGGACTACAAAGGCCAGCCTGAACAACCTGGTGAAACCCTGTCTCTATCCCCCCCACCCCCCGTTAAAAAAAAAAGAAAAAGAAAAACAAACAAAAAATCCCAACAACAACCCAAAACCAAAAACTTAGCTAGGCGTGGCTGCCCACATCTGTGGTCCCAGCTACTCAGGAGGAGGGAAGATTATTTGAGCCCACAAGGCAGAGGGTGCAGTAAGCCGAGATCATGCCACTGCACTGCGGCCTGGGCGACAGCCTGGGTGACAGAGTGAGACCTTGTCTCCAAAACAAATTTGGTTTTGTAGAGGTGAAGTCTTGCTATGTTGTTTGGGCTGGTCTCGAACTTCTGGGCTCAAGCGATCGATCCTCCCACCTCAGCCTCCCGAGTAGCTGGGATTACAGACGAGCAACACCGTCCGACCAATTTTTGTATTTTTTGTAGCGACGGGGCAGGGGGGAGGGGGGTCTTTCCATATTGCCAGGCTGGTCTCGAACTCCTGCCCTCAGGCGATCCTCCCGCCTGGGCCTCCCATATCGCTGGGATTCCAGCCATGAGCCCAGTGGGCGCCTCCATCTTCTAACTTCTGGCTGAGCCGAGATGATTCAGGGAGAAAGGGGACTTCCTGTTTTAAAATGGCGGCTTGACTTCCCCGCCCCCCAGAAAGCCAAAAACAAATATGCGACCCAGAGATTTTCCCCAGCGACAACCTAGAGCTCAGATTAGAGGATGAGACAGATCCCGGGGACACGGAGAAGTGAAAATCTTCCGAGCAGGCGGTAGGAAAATCGGGCTTCCACAGCCGCAACAGCCGCCACGCCCCTCTCCGCCACTGAGCCCTGCACCAGGAACCAGGCACGGGGAAACTCTTTCCCCGGCACTCGGTTCCGTGGTGAGAAAAGTGAGGCCCAAGGGACAACCAGGTTTCCCGCCATGTTGGGTTTCCTGGCAGGAGGCCTGTCCTTGCCTCAGCCATGGAAAACGTGGTGCCTGCTGAGGGGATCCACATCCCCAGGACTGGCAGAGACAAAGGGGGCGGTGGGCGGGTTGCTATCCCTGGCCCTGGAAACTTCCCTGTTTCCAGGAGAAGCTCCAGGGAGGATCGCCCGAGGGCAGGAGTTCGAGACCAGCCTGTGGAGAGGCTTAATCAGAGCGGGTACTCAGTAGCGCCTCGCTGGAGGAAGCCAGTCCCCAGGTGCTTGAGTGCCAACCTCTAGGCAGCCTTCCCGCCCAGGTAGACAGAGGGGGTACCTTTACCTCTACCTGAAATAATACAATACCTTTATTGTATTATTCTTCGAACTGTGCGTATATTTTATGTGTACTCCTTTGAATGGATTTTTTTCCCAAAAGTTGGGTTTTTCGGCTGGGCACGGTGACTCTCACCTCTAATCCCAGTGCTTTGGGAGGCTGAGGCGGGTGATCACCTGAGGTCAGGAGTTCGAGACTAGCCTGGCCAAGGTGGTGAAAACCCGTCTCTACTAAAAATACTAAAAATACAAAAATTAGCCGGGCCTGGTGGTGGGCACCTGTAATCCCAGCTACTCAGGAGCCTGGGGCAGGAGAATCGCTTGAACCTGGGAGGCGGAGGTTGCAGTGAGCTGAGATCGCACCACCATACCCCAGCCCAGGCAACAAAGCAAAACATCACCTTAATTTAAAAAAAAAAAAAAAAAGGTTTTATTTTTCTCTTGCTTTAATATTAAGCACCGCAGCTTTTACAATACACATGCTGTTACTTGTTGACTTCAAAAATGTAGAACCAGGAGGGCGCCTGGTTCTAACGCCTGTAATCCCAACACTTTGAGAGGCCGAGGCGGGCGGAAGTCTTCTTGGACCCCAGAAGTCTCGTTTTTTGTAGAGACATGGCAAAACCCCATCTCTGCAAAAATGCAAAAATTAGCAGGGAGTAGTGGCGGAACTTGTAGTCCCAGCAACTCAGGAGGCTGAGATGGGAGGATTTTTTCAGCCCAGGAGGTCGAGGCTGCAGGGAGCCATGATCGTGCCGCTGCACTCCAGCCTGGGCGACAGAGCATGACCATATCTAAAAAAATAATAATAAATAAGTAGAAATGGAGAATCAACTTCCTGAAGTTTGTTTTTGTTGTTGTTGTTTTGAGACGGAGTTTCACTCTTGTTGCCCAGCCTGGAGTGCAATGGCATGATATCTGCTCACCACAACCTCCACCTCCCGTGTTCAAGTGATTCTCCTGCCTCAGCCTCCCGAGTAGCTGGGATTACAGGCATGTGCCACCATTCCTGGCTAATTTTATATTTTTAGTAGAGACGTGTTTCTCCATGTTGGTCAAGGTGGTCTCGAACTCCCGACCTCAGGTGATCTGCCTTCCTTGGCCTCCCAAAGTGTTGGGATTACAGGCATGAGCCACTGCACCTGGCGTCAAGTTTTTTTTTTTTTTTTTTTTTTGAGACTGAGTCTGGCTCTGTCGCCCAGGCTGGAGTGCAGTGGCCGGATCTCAGCTCACTGCAAGCTCTGCCTCCCGGGTTTACGCCATTCTCCTGCCTCAGCCTCCGGAGTAGCTGGGACCACAGGCGCCCGCCACCTCGCCCGGCTAGTTTTTTGTATTTTTTAATAGAGACGGGGTTTCACCGTGTTAGCCAGGATGGTCTCGATCTCCTGACCTTGTGATCCGCCCGTCTCAGCCTCCCAAAGTGCTGGGATTACAGGCTTGAGCCACCGCGCCCGGCTCAAGTTTTAAATTATAATAAACATTGACCATTTTTGGTTTGTGCTAAAAAAAAATTCTTTTTTCACTTATCTATTTGAATTTCTTTTTTCAAACTATGCATAAGAAGACTTTGATGCTTGGAATGCCTGTAAATATTATTCAGTTTAATTGTATACCACGTAATAGAACACTTCCTCCTCTATCCTTGTAAAGACATAATCTCCTTGTGGTGTCTGGCATAGTGGTTAAGAGCACAGAGTGGGAAATCAGGCAGACTTGTGTTCAGATTCACAGTTCATGACTTGTCTGTATGACATTGAGTAAATTGCTTCACTTCTTGCAGCCTTGGTTTCTGAATGTGTAGAACGGGATTTGGAGACTTAGATTGGGATAATGCATGTAATACTCTATAAATTGCAGCGATTTTTATAAAGTACTTACCAGCACCATTGTTGAATATAATCTTGTGAACTAGCAGGTAGAATGAGTGACTGTTGGTTTTAGGTGCAGCAGCAGGTCTTCCTGTGCTCTACTTTTGTAATGGTTAATTTTGAATGTCCACTTGGCTGGGCCACAAGATGCCCAAATATTTGGCCATACATCATTCTGGGTGTGTCTGTGAGAATGTTTTGAGAAGAGACTAACGTTTGAATGAGTAGACTGAGTAGAGCTGATTGCCTTTCCTAACGTGAGTGGACCTCATTCAATCAGTTTAGGGCCTCAATAAAACCAAAATGCTAACCTTTCCTCTAGAGTAGAGGGGTAACCCCTTCAGCCCGACTGCCTGGAGTGGGATCCTGGTCTTTTCCTGCCTCAGACTTGAACTGAAACATAAGCTCTTATAGGTCTCAAACCTGCCAGCTTTCAGACTAGAATTTTTTTTTTTTTTTTTTTTTTGAGACGGAGTCTCGCTCTGTCGCCCGGGCTGGAGTGCAGTGGCCGGATCTCAGCTCACTGCAAGCTCCGCTTCCCGGGTTCCCGCCATTCTCCGGCCTCAGCCTCCCGAGTAGCTGGGACTACAGACGCCCGCTACCGCGCCCGGCTAGTTTTTTGTATTTCTTAATAGAGACGGGGTTTCACCGTGTTAGCCAGGATGGTCTCGATCTCCTGACCTCGTGATCCGCCCGTCTCGGCCTCCCAAAGTGCTGGGATTACAGGCTTGAGCCACCGCGCCCGGCCCAGACTAGAATTTACACTGTTGCCTCTCCTGCTTCTCAGGCTTTTGGACTCCAGCTGGAGCTATACCTTTGATGCTCCTGGGTCCCCAGCTTGCCAGCTACAGAGCTTGGGATTTCTCATTCGGATAAATCTTTCTATGTTATGTATATATTCCATTTGTCTTGTTTCTCTGAAGAACTCTGACTAAAACAAACGTTAATAGATAACTCTTTAAAAAATTTTTTTAGACAGGGTCTCACTCTGTCACCTAGGCTGGAGTGCAGTGACACAGTCTCGACTCACTGTATCCCTGACCTCCTAGGCTCAAGCAATCCTCCCACCTCATCCTCCCAAGTAGCTGGGATCACAGGTACATGCCACCATACCTGGCTTATTAGAATTATTTTTTTAAATTTGAGGCCAGGCACGGTGGCTCATGCCTGTAATCCCAGCACTTTGGGAGGCTAAGGCAGGTGGATCACTTGAGTCCAGGAGTTTGAGACCAACCTAGGAAATATGGCAAAACCTGGTGTCTACCAAAAAAAAAAAATAATTCAGATGTGTTGGCTCGAATATCCGTCCCAGCTACTCAGGAGACTGAGGTGGGAGGATTGTTTGAGCCTGGGTGGTGGAGGTTCCAGTGAGCCAAGATCACACCATTGTACTCTAGCCTGGGTAACAGTGAGACCTTTGCCCAAAAATTTTTTTCTTTTTTTTTTTTTTTTTTTAGAGTAAAGGTCTTGCTATGTTTCCTGGGTGGGTCTCAAACTCCTGGGTTCAAGTATCCTCCTACCTCGGCCTCCCAAAGTTGAGATTACATGTGTGAACCACCCCTGGTGTGTTTCTTAAACCCAAGGAGGAGCTTACAGATGGGGAGAAGCAAATACCTGATGTATGAATATAGATAACTGTGACTGTCAAATAACTGTCTCTGAAAACCCTTCCCTTTAATATATGTTCAGCCTATGAGTAAATATGTTTCAAGTGTGCCCAAAGCCGTTTTTAAGTACCAGCGCTCTTAGTGCAAGGCATTGCTGCTGTCAGTATGATGTGCCAGTGAGATACTTGCCTTAATGAACACCAGTTTGAAAGTTTCTTTTCTTTTTTTTTTTTTTTTTGAGACAGAGTCTCGCTCTGTCACCCAGGCTGGGGTGCAGTGGCCGGATCTCAGCTCACTGCAAGCTCCGCCTCCCGGGTTTACGCCATTCTCCTGCCTCAGCCTCCCGAGTAGCTGGGACTACAGGCGCCCGCCACCTTGCCCGGCTAGTTTTTTGTATTTTTTAGTACAGACGGGGTTTCACCGTGTTAGCCAGGATGGTCTCGATCTCCTGACCTTGTGATCCACCCGTCTCAGCCTCCCAAAGTGCTGGGATTACAGGCTTGAGCCACCGCGCCCGGCTGAAAGTTTCAAACATTCTATTCTCCTGACATGTATTTCAGCTTTTCAGGATCTGCTTTTTAGGTAAAAAGGATAAAATAAAAGGAGGGCTGCCTGCCACCGAAACAGAAACTTCAGATATCAGAAATTAGGGTTAGGAGATTTTTGGTATATGCACACAGATCAGAAAAGTGTGCTGATTCCTATTCGGTACCAAGTGAATGTTGTCAGTGTCTTCAAGAGGGTCAAAATGTCTCAAGTATTGAGATCCAGAATGACTGAAATAATCTCCTGCTTCTGACATGATCAGGTGTCAAAGTGTGGGTTTTAGTGTATGTTTCAGTCCCCAAATCTCCCATTCCCTCGTAGTTCTCATTTGTGGACTGAGTGAATGCCGCATGCTTGTGTTTCCATAGCCTTGTGGTTTTGAAGTGGTCTCCGTGCTGTTTGAAGTGCCACAGGCAATGGTGGCGAGAACTGGGTGCTGATACATGCTGTGAGTCAGTAGTTCTGATGAAACATCCATCACTGTGATTAGTCTCTTTTTCTGCCACTTCCTGTTCCTAGTAGATCAAAGGGTTAAAAATGCCCTGTATCAGTAATTGTCTACCAAACCATCTGTACATATAGATTATGCTGTTTAGGTTTACGGGTGCATACCCAAAATGAAGAACATCTGTCTTGTTGCTGTCAGGATATATGTAGCAATCCTACCAGAATCAGTGCTCCACAGATTCATCAAGAGGGGCACCAATTCTGTTTTAGTATGTGGGTTTCCCATTGACTAACAGTGGCTCTCTTTCCATTGAAATATGTTATTCGCCTCAGTGAATCCTAATACAGTGGTTTCAACGTCACAATTGCATGTGCTAATAGAATACCCAAGCTTCTAGAAAGAGTTGTTTATGTGCATTGTCTCCATTTCTGAACTTCCTATTCATTCCTCGACTCCAGCCCCCATCACTCCATAGAATCATTTTCCCCATGGTCACCAGTGACCTCTGTCTTACTAGATTCAGTGGGCATCCTCAGGCTTCTTTCTTGACCTCCCAGCAGGATTCAGTCCTGAGAATCACACTCTCCTTGCTGAAACACCCTCCTCCCTTAGCTTTCTGGACAGCCCCCTCTGCTAGTGTTGCTCTTCACTCTCTGACCGCTTCCTACTCCTCTGGCTCTTTTGTGGGTTATTTCCTACATTCAGTCACTGAATGTTGAGGCTTGTCAAGGTCTTCCCCAGTCCTCTTTCTCTTACTGTATGTTTTCTCCCAGCTCTCTCATTCTTGCCCAATGTTTCCTTTTTCTTCTCTTTTTTAGAGATGGGGTCTCACTTTGTCACCCAGGCTGGAGTGCAGAGGTACAATAATAGCTCACTGGAGTCTCCAACTCCTGGCCTCAAGCAATCATTCCTCGGCTTCCTGAGTACTTGGACCACAGGTGTGCATCACCATACCAGGCTAATTTTCTCTTTTTCTTTTTTTAGAAATGGGGTCATGCTTTGTTTCCCAGACTGGTGTCAAACTACAGACTTCAACCAATCCTCCTGCCTCAGCCTCCCACAAAGTGTTGGAATTACAGGTGTGAGCCACCATTCCTGGCCAAATGCCTGATGTTTCAAGTAGCATATATGCCAGTGATCTCAAATACAGATCCTTAGCCCAGGGCTCACCCTCTGTGTTACAGAGTCGTGTATCCAAATGCTAATTAATTAGCACCACCACTTAGGCATCTCAAAGGTACTTACAATTAGACATGTTCAAAATTCATGCTTTTCTCCCCAAGAAAAAGGAGAGGAGGAAGTATGTTAGTCTGTTTTGCATTGCTTATAAAGGAATACCTGACACTGGGTAATTTACAAAGGAAGGAGTTTTACTTGGGTCACAGTTCTGCAGGCTCTACAAGCATGGCACCAGAATCTGCTCGGCTTCTGGTGAGGTCTCAGGAAGGTTTTACTCAGAGTAGAAGGAGGAGGGGGAGCACGCGCATCACATGGTGGGAGGGAGCAAGAGAGAGAGGAGAGGTGCCAGATTCGGTTTTTTTTTTTTTTCTTTTAGACAGAGTCTTATTCTGTCACCAGGTCAGAGCACAGTGGCACAATCTCGGCTCACTGCAACCTCCATCTCCTGGGTTCAAGCGATTCTCCTGCTTCAGCCTCCCGAGTAGCTGGGACTACAGGCATGCGCCACCATACCTGGCTGATTTTTGTATTTTACTAGAGACGGGGTTTCACCATGTTGGCCAGGACCTCCTGACTTCATGATCCACCCACCTCAGCCTCCCAAAGTGCTGGGATTATAGGCATGAGCCACTGCACACAGCCCAAGTCTTGCTTTTGTACTCTGTTCCTATCATGATGAACAAGACCTCTATTCATCCAGTTCCACAGGCCACACACCTGGGAATCTTGCTTAACCCCTTTTTCTCCCCATGTTCCAGTCAGTCGTCAATCTTGTTTTATCTTCAAGATGCCTCCACTTCTCTATATCTCTACTCCATCTGTAGTGCCACAATTAAGGTGAGGACTAATATTGTCTTGTGTCTGAACTATTGCAGTAGCCTCCTTTCTATCTTCCCAAATCTCCATTGTCCCATTCCAGCCCAATTCTGCTTACATCCTTCAATAGCTTCCCTCCACTCTTAGGGTAAAGACCCATATACTCAGCACAGCCATAGACCCTGCATGGTCCACCCTGTCCTCCTTTCTGACCTCCACTTCCTAGGACACTTTCTCTAGCCACATAGACCTTTCAGGTGCTCAGTTACACCTGCTTCCCTGCCTACCACAGAGCCTCTGCACATGCTGTTCCCTCTGAAATGCTTTCCCTCATCTGCCTCATTGCCTGTCATCCTTTAGACCTTCCCAATTGTCACTTCCTCAGGGGAGCCTCCTTGACCCCCTCCAGTAGATAAGTTGGCCTGCCATAAGCTTTCACAGTGAGATGTACCTCTTCTTTATGGCCCTCCTGTCTGTGTGATTATATATCTCCTAGGGCAATTATTTAATTAATGGCTGGCTCCCAATTAGCCAATGAATTTGAAGCAGATAGACACCATATATCTAATTCTGCTTACCTTTGTGCCTTCAGCTTAGCTATTGCAAATACTAAGAATGTTAACTGTTGAACAATAAAAGCGGTTTTTCAATTTTGCTTTAAAGTATTTTAGTGGCCGTGCAAGGTGGCTCATGCCTGTAATCTCAGCACTTTGGGAGGCAAGGTAGGAGGATCGCTTGAGTTCAGGAGTTCAAGATTAGCCTGGGTAACATAGTGAGCCCTCCTCTCTATAAAAAAAAAATTAAAAATTAGCCAGGTGTGATGGCATGTACCTGTAGTCCTGGCTACTTGGAAGGCTGAGGAGAGAGGACGCTTGAGCCCAGGAGTTAGAGGCTGCAGTGAGCTATGATTGCACCACTGCACTCCAGCCTGGGTGACAGAGCAAGATCTTGTCTCTAAAAATAATAATAATAATAAATGTTTTAGTGGGTTTGTATTTGCATTTCCTTAAATAACCATAAATACAAAGGTTTTCTACTTGCCTCTTTTGATACATTTCTCAATCATGAATGGATCTACAAAAAGGGAGGAAGTGGTAGGCACCCAAAGAGCCAGAGCCTGAAGTATATGAGGTTTTTGATGTCCCAGGTCTTATTTAAATCCTGAATGTCACAGGTGTTATTGCACTTCTGACTCATCAGTGCTGCTGAAAATGTTCCCCAAGAGACTGCCACTTGTGTCGAGGGACCATGAGCCATGTTACCTCCCAATTCTGGACATTTTCTAGGCTGTATCATCATGTTTTCATAATCTGACAACCTACAGCTCAGTTAATGACATAAAACAATTCCGTGATCTCTAAGTACGTTGAAGTCACTGGGTAAGACCTCGGCACCATGGGCCCCTCCTCTCCCCTGGGCTGACTCTGCCAGCTCACTCTCAGCTGAAGCTGCCCTTACTGCGCCTGCCTCTTTCATGTCTACCACTCTGTATAGCTGCCCTTTTCTTACTGCTCTAGCCACTGGCTGCCAAGAGACAGGGCCACTACCCTGGCCCTCGTGACATTCGTCTGCAGCTGCCATCTCTGCTAATGCGAGGGGAGGGATGGTTTCTCCACTGTCATCAAGCCCAGCTCTCTTGAGTCTGGGCCAGACCTTGAATAGTCTGGCTTGTGAACGAGACACCAGCTAGCTCTTCCAGATGGCGTTCATGTGGCCCAGCATTCTCCTACCTTAGGATGAGTTCCTGCCCACTGAGTTTGCTTCTCTTAGAAGTTTGGGGCAGCATTTTTCTACCTTTCTTATTTAGGAGCCCAACCTGTGTTTTGAGACAGAGTCTCGCTCTGTCACCCAGGCTGGAGTACAGTGGCACCATCTTGGCTCACTGGAACCTCTGCCTCCCAGGTTCAAGCGATTCTCCTGCCTCAGCCTCACAAGTAGCTAGGACTCCAGGCGTGCACTACCATGCCTGGCTAATTTTTGTATTTTCAGTAGAGACGGGGTTTCACCATGTTGGCCAGGCTGGTCTTGAACTCCTGACCTCAGGTGATCCACCTGCCTCAGCCTCCCAAAGTGAGCCACCGTGCCCAGCCGCCAGAGCCCAGCCTTGAATCTCAGCATCCTCTCTGCCACTTCTCAAGACATCCCAGTGGGCCTCTGGATAAAAGATGTATTTGATAGACAGTTCTGTTATCCCAGACCCCGAGATGACCCTAGCATAATCCCTGGACACTCTCGCGTATGCTGAGGCTTCTCTCCTAGACCCCCATTCTATCACATAGTCTGTGCCCCCTCAGCTCAGTCATTACTTTTCTGGGCAGCCTCTTTTGACCTGTAGACCAGATCAGTTCTCCGTGGTTTGCTCCCTGATCACTGTGTCCCTCTCCTCTGTAGCTCTTACAACAGCTTGTAATTCTATATTTGATGCATATCTCTATCCCCCACCATAAGGTGAGGTCATCAGAGGCAGCAGTTCTGTCTTTCTTGCCTACCACTGCATCACCAGCATGCTGCTCATATGGTCCATGGTAGGGCTCAGTATTTGTTGAAGGTGTAAATGAACTATGATTCACTTCATTATGTGTCGGTCTTTTAAAAATGTTTATCTTCAATAAACCCATTTCTCTGTGATGTCAAGTAAAACATTTTTGGAGGCAGTCACTAACCAGCATGCATTGCATGTGTGAGCACCACAATATTTTTATACTTGTGGGTTTGATAATCCAACCATATACTTTATTAAAGTATTTCTTTCAGGGTTGTAAAAAAACGCTTTATTACTGGCTTGCGGGCAACCTGGCTCTGGGGGAAAGGGGTCATGTTATCACACTGCAGACAGGTGAGGATACCAGTGCCAGGCAGGGAGGAGGCTGTGAGGATGCCCAGCTCCTGCTTGGGGATACTACTTCCCCGCGTTCAGTTTTGCAGATTGCAGAGGACTTGAAGAAGGGATGTAGGCAGTTTGAGCACTGCGTGGCACGGATTCCTGCAATCCCCAAAATCATGAGGGGGCTCTTTGGAGGGGATCTCAGAATGGGAGTGTATGGTTTGACTTTGGATATTTCCGGGTTTGCTTTGTAGTTTGTCAAGTCATCGTACTGTATGCTACTGGCAGATGATAATATGTTAACCAAAAATGACAACAAAGCAGTTGTGATGTGAAGGATAAGGCTAGACTTAGAGTCAGAAACATCATCCAGTTCATTGGTTCTTGGTACATATTGAGAATGAACCCTTGTGGAATGGAAGGAGAAGCTCCTGGGAAGCAGTGTGTGAAGGTGGTAAGGGTCTTGTTGCCAAGGCAATAACCATTCACTTCCATGGAGCACTGGCCAGGGGCAGGTGCTATGCGGAGCACTTTGCATGCATGGTCTCATTTAACCCCACAGTAATCTATGAGGTTTTTTTTTTTCTTTCTTTCTCTTTTTTCTTTTTTAGAGACAGGGTCTTTGTCACCCAAGCTGGAATGCAGTGGTGTGATGATAGCTCATGTAGTCTCAAACTCCTGGGCTCAAATCATCCTCCCACCTCAGCCTCCTGAGTAACTGGGACTACATGTGTATGTCATCATGTCCAGCTAAGGTTGGTTGGTTTGTTTGTTTTTTGTTTTCTTGAGACAGAGACTTACTCTGTCACCCAGGCTGGAGTGAAGTGGTGTGATCTCGGCCCACTTCAACCTCCGCCTCCTGGGTTCAAGCGATTCTCCTTTCTCAGCCTCACAAGAAGCTGGAATTATAGGTGTGCACCACCCCACCTGGCTGATTTTTTAATTTTTAGTAGAAACGGGGTTTCACCGTGTTGGCCAGGCTGGTCTCAAACTCCTGACCTCAGGTGATCCGCCCGCCTCAGCCTCCCAAAGTGCTGGGATTACAGGCGTGAGCCACCGCGCCCGGCCTTTTTTTTTTTTTTTAATTCTTGTAGACACAGGTCTTGCTATGTTGCCCAGGCTGGTCTCAAACTCCTGGGACAAGCAATCCTCCTCCCTCAGCCTTCTGAGTCCCTGGGATTACAGATGAGAGCCACTCTCCTGGCCAAGTAGGGTTCTTATTATCAACATTTTCCGTAATGAAACCAAGTGTCAGAGTGAAAAAATGTGCCTGAGGTAACAGCTAATAAATGTCAGAGCCAGGATTTGAAGCTAGTTCTGTTGGACTTGACATCAAGCCACTTAACCTTGGGATACACTGATTTTCAGGTAAGTTGGGTTCAAGCCCTGGCTCTTCCATTATGGCTGTGTCTTTACCTTATTTCTGTGAAAACATTATGTGTAAAATGTGAATAATAACACCTATGGCAGAATATTTCTGCAAAGATTAAATGAGACAGTGTGGATGAATGCTTTAGAACTGCACTGTCTGATACAGCAGCCATTAACCACGTGTAGCTTTTGAAGTTGGAATGTGGCTAGTCTGAATTGAGATGTTTTATAAGTGCAAAAAATACACTGGGTTTTGCATCCTTAGTGGGAAAAAATGTAAAATATCTCAATAATTTTTCTGTATTGAGTACATGTTGAAATGATATTTCGGATATACTGGGTTAAATAAAATATATTACTAAAGTTAATTTCACCTATTCCTTTTTACTTTTTTTTTTTTTTTTTTTTTTTTTTTTCTGAGACGGAGTCTCGCGCTGTGTCACCCAGGCTGGAGTGCAGTGGCGCGATCTCGGCTCACTGCAAGCTCCGCCTCCCAGGTTCAGGCCATTCTCCTGCCTCAGCCTCCAAGTAGCTGGGACTACAGGCGCCCGCCACCACGCCCGGCTAGTTTTTTGTATTTTTAGTAGAGACGGGGTTTCACCATGTTAGCCAGGATGGTCTCGATCTCCTGACCTCGTGATCCGCCCGCCTCGGCCTCCCAAAGTGCTGGGATTACAGGCTTGAGCCACCGCGCCCGGCCTCCTTTTTACTTTTAAATGTGATTACTAGAAATTTAAAATTACACATGTGACTCACATTACATTTCTATTGTACAGCACTGCTCTGGAGCCCTGTAAATATGATTTACTACTGTTACGGTAATTTCACTCAGAACAGTGTTCCATTTCGTCACTGAGGTCAGCAGCTAGACTGAGTCTGCCATAGAATGAGTCCCTATTTTTCTATAAATGTGAGTTTTATTGTATAAAAAAATTATAAGGATTCATCTTTTGAATCCAGTCCTTCTCATATGTATTTTATTGTCATTTTTCAAATACACACAGTCTTCCAAGGAGACAGAAGTCCCTATGTCTGGAGAAATTAACACACTCAACTATATAAATGACAATTTAAAACATTCTGACCCACATACTTTATTCAGGTAACTGGAGAGTAACCTTCATCTTGAGCACAGAATCACTTTTCCCTTGCACATGGTGGAAATCATTCCCTCCCTCCCCCCACATTACTTATCAAATGTTGCATATTCCAATTCAAAATAATGCCTGAATCCTTACTGTTTCAAACCACTACCTGTGAAAGCATATCATTTTAAGGCATGCCTAAAGTTTGTGTTCTTACTTTTACCCATCATTCTGGCCTGGATACTTTTGGATCCTGATTTTCTCAATGAACATCATACTATCCCTTTCTACCTTGCGTTTTTATGCAAATTTCATTTTATACTTTCTGTAATTCCTTCAGGTCACTAAATGATAAAAGAAGACATGACTAAAGATAGACTAGTTAACTAAATTATAATCTCCATAAGGACAGAGGGCCCAAATTTACATACCTGAAATAGAGGACTGGTCTACATTCTATATTGAAGTTAAATTCCAAGAAAATGCAATTTACAATGAAAGGATTTTTTTGTTTACTTTTGTTTTCTTTAGGGTAACACTAGCTATTGTAACACATAATCCCAACATATAACAAGTTTAATATAACAAGTTTATTTCTACTTCCCGTAACAATCCAGTGCTAACATTCCTGGTCAGTTGGGTGCCTTTCCTCCTCTGGTGATTCAGGCCCAAGCAATTTCTCATCACATAGCTTCATTATCTCCTTGGCTTTGTCATCCATGCAGCCAGTCAGCAAGAGAGAACTTGGAGGGGGCATACATACTCCTTTTTTTTTTTTTTTTTTTTAGATGGAGTCTTGCTCTGTCGCCTAGGCTGGGGTGTAGTGGCATGATCTCGGCTCACTGCAACCTCTGCCTCCCGGGTTGAAGCGATTCTCCTGCCTCAGTCTCCCGAGTAGCTGGGACTACAGGCGCCCGCCACCTCACCCAGCTAATTTTTTTTTTTTTTTTTTTTTTTGGAGACGGAGTCTCGCTCTGTCACCCAGGCTGGAGTGCAGTGGCCGGATCTCTGCTCACTGCAAGCTCCGCCTCCCGGGTTTACGCCATTCTCCTGGCTCAGCCTCCCGAGTAGCTGGGACTACAGGCGCTCGCCACCTCGCCCGGCTAGTTTTTTGTACTTTTTAGTAGAGACGGGGTTTCACCGTGTTAGCCAGGATGCACCCAGCTAATTTTTGTGTTTTTACTAAAAGACGGGATTTCACCATATTGGCCAGGCTGGTCTCGAACTCATGACCCTGTGATCCGCCCACCTCGGCCTCCCAAAATGCGGGGATTACAGCCGTGAGCCACCACGCGCAGCCCATGTTTCTTTAAACTGGCCTGCAAGTGGTACACAATTATTTATGTTCTATCATGTGAATTTATCACTTGACCCCACCTAGCCACAAGGGGAACGGCAAGACAGTTCCTGGATGGGAAGCTTTTTCCTAGCAATACACTACACTACAAAGAGGAGCATAAAGTCTGGTAAACAGTTCTCCATCCCTGCTACAACCTCTTTTTTTTTTTTTTTTTTTTTTTTTTTTGAGACGAAGTCTCGCGCTGTCGCCCAGGCTGGAGTGCAGTGGAGCAATCGCGGCTCACTGCAAGCCCCGCCTCCCGGGTTCACGCCATTCTCCTGCCTCAGCCTCCGGTGTAGCTGGGACTACAGGCGCCCGCCACCGCACCTGGCTAATTTTTTGTATTTTTAGTAGAGACGGGGTTTCATCGTGTTAGCCAGGATGGTTTCAATCTCCTGACCTCGTGATCAGCCCGCCTCGGCCTCCCAAAGTGCTGGGATTACAGGCGTGAGCCACTGCTCCCGGCCCGCTTTTTTTTTTTGAGTTGAAGTCTCACTCTGTCACCCACGCTGGAGTACAGTGGCACGATCTCGGCTCACCGCAGCCTCCTCCTCCCGGGTTCAAGCACTTCTGCCTCAGGCTTCCGAGCAGCTGGGACCACAGCTACGTGCCACTGCGTCCAGCTAATTTTTTGTGTTTTTAGTAGAGACAGGGTTTCACCATGTTGGCCAGGCTGGTCTTGACCTCAGGTGATCCGCCCGCCTCGGCCTCCCAAAGTGCTTGCATTACAGGTGTGAGCTGCCTTGTCTGTCCTCTGCTACAACTTATACATGGAAATTATTTCTATAAGGATGAATGCAAAATGTTGAGATGTATTCCAGACTTCACCATCCAACTTACCTATCATCACTGCCCCTAAACACATTAAATAACACTTAAAATGCATTGCATAAAATAGGGATAATAAAAGACTGTGTAATCATTTATTGCACCAAAGGCAGTGGTCATAAAAGTGTACCACCAAGATGGAATGAGGAGGCATAGGAGGATAAAGGAGTGGCAGGGTGACCAATCTCCACATCCATTCACTGAATTGGGGGCAGATGCAAAGACAGGGCAAGAAGATTCCATATGAGGGAGGCTGTAGTCTGGTCTCCTTACTGCTCTTAAAATTAGTAAAGAAGTATCAACTGTTTTCCTCTCAATTTTATTAACAAAAATAATATGGTTATTCGTATTTGCTCTCTCCTGGTCAACGTTTCTAGATGACTTGCTAGCTGAAAACCTTGGGAAGATGGCTTAACACCCACATTGTCATATGTCATATAATTATGTGCACATTTATGTAAACTGTGAAAGGGTAAACATGAACAATGACCCCTCATTTCTTTGTATTCCCCACAGTGCCTAGCAGTGCCTTACCACAGCAGGCACCTGCTAGATGTGTGTTGATTTTTGATGGATGTAAGTGGATCCAGTTTGTTATGATTGTGCTTTATCTGAGTCTTCTGTTCTAAAATATTTAAGTTTTACATATGTTATAGGCATCAGTTATCTTCATGGATACTTCTTTCTTTGATGTGAAATGAGTGCATTCTATAAAAATGTTCTCTAAATTGAGGTGTCCCCATGTCTTTAGTTCTGAATCTGCTATCCAGCTCTGAATCTGGTGATTGGCTAAGGAATTAAATTTGTTTTTTATGTTAATTAGAACATAATAAAGAAAATTATCTTTTAAAAATCTGAAGATGGATATTTATTTTAAAAGGCAGTCACAGCCGGGCATGGTGGCTCATGCCTGTAATCTCAACACTTTGGGAGGCTGAGGTGGGCAGATTGCTTTGGGCACAGGAGTTTGAGACCAACCTGGGCAACATGACAAAACCCCATCTCTACAAAAAAAAAAATTAGGTGTGGTGGCATGTGCCTATAGTTCCAGCTACTCCACCTACTTGGGAGGCTGAGGCAGGAAGATCACCTGAGCCTGGGAAGGTCAAGACAGCAGTAAGCCGTGATCGTGCCACTGTACTGCAGCCTGAGTGACGAAGTAAGACCCTATCTCAAAAAAAAGTCACCTTGGATCATTTTATCATATCATATGTTTATTTATTGTATGTACTAATGTAGGGCAGGAGTAGGGATCAACATTGTGAGGCCGAGGCGGGCAGATCATAAGGTCAGGAGTTTGAGACCAGCCTGGCTAATATGGTGAAACCCCATCCCTACTAAAAATACAAAAATTAGCCTGGTGTGGTGGTGCATGCCTGCAGTCCCAGCTACCTGGGAGGCTGAGGCAGGATAATCACTTGAACCTGGGAGGCAGAGGTTGCAGTGAGCCAAGATCATGCCACTGCACTCCAGCCTGGGCGACAGAGTGAGACTGTCTCAAAACAAACAAACAAACTGAATTTCTCTGTTACATAGGAATTCTTAGAAATAAAAACCCGAGGCTGGGCGCGGTGGCTCCCGCCTATAATCCCAGCACTTTGGGAGGCTGAGGCGGGCAGATCACAAGGTCAAGAAATTGAGACCATCCTGGCTAACACAGTGAAACCCCATCTCTACTAAAAATACAAAAAATTAGCCTGGTGTGGTGGTGCATGCCTGCAGTCCCAGATACTTGGGAGGCTGAGGCAGGATAATCACTTGAACCTGGGAGGCAGAGGTTGCAGTGAGCCAAGATCACGCCACTGCACTCCAGCCTGGGCGACAGAGCGAGACTCCGTCTCAAAAAAAAAAAAAAGAAAAACCCGAAACTAATAACCCATTAAAAAATGAGCAAAGGGTGTAAGAATCTATACACAGGAAAAAACACAATGAACTTTAAATATATGAAAAGATGTTCAACCTCATTTGTAAGATACATGTAAATTAAAACTACACTGAAAACCTTCGTCACAAAAAGTTTGGCAAACATCCAAACCTTTGATAACACACTCTGTAGGTGAGGGCATAGGAGGGCGAGGTGGGACAGCCTCGGCAGAGAGCAATTTGACAATATCTCTCAAAACTGAAAATGCACTTCCTTCCATCCAGCAGACTCCACTTTAGAAATTTACCTTAAAGGTAAACTTATGTGTAAAATGACATGTATAATAGGTTATTCACTGCATTATTGTTTGTAATGGCAAAACATTGGAAACAATCTAAATGCCCACAGATAAAAGGACTGGATAATTCATTTATGGTACATTCATACACTAAGATAATACTGTATTATGAGAAAAATATTTTTTAATGAGAAAGCTCTCTGTAAGCTGATACATAAAGATTTTCAGCTGGGCAAGGTGGCCAACACCTATAATCTCAGCATTTTGGGAGACCGAGGCGAGAGGACTGCTTGAACCCAGGAGTTTGAGACCAGCCTGGGCAACAAAGTGAGCCCCATCTCTACAAAAAAATAAAAATAGCTGGGCATGGTGGCACATTCCTGTAGTCTCAGCTACTCAGGAGGTTGAGGTGAGAGGATCTCTGGAGTCCAGGAGTTTAGGTGAGCTATGATTGCACCACTGCACTCCAACCTGGGCAACAGAGTGAGACCTTGTCTCTAAATAAATACATTTTAAAAATAAATAAATGAAAAGGTCTTCAAAGTATATTAACGGGAAAAAGCAAGATACAGAACAGTGTGAAGAGTATGCTATATTTTGTGTAAAAAGGAGGGGAGCTTATTCCTATGTGTGTGTTGGTGCATAAAGCAACTCTGGGATCAGATTAATAAAGTAGAAGGAAAACAGATGGGAAGGGTGGCTAAGAGATGCCATAGGAGGGAGACTTTGTGAAAATGTTTTAAATATCTCCTGACGGTTGAATCTTGTTAACATATTGCCTATGCAAAAAGTTAAAAGTAAAAAATTCACATGATTTCAGTGAACTTTTTTTTTTTTTTTTTTTTTTTGAGATGGAGTCTCACTCTTGTCACCAGGCTGGATTGCAGTGGTGCAGTCTCGGCTCACTGCAACCTCTGCCTCCAGGGTTCAAGCCATTCTCCTGTCTCAGCCTCCCGGGTAGCTGGGATAACAGGCATGTGCCACCACGTACAGCTAATTTTTGTATTTTTAGTAGAGGTGGGGTTTCACCATGTTGGCCAACTTGGTCTCGATCTTTTGACCTCGTGATCCGCCCACCTTGGCCTCCCAAAATGCTGGGATTACAGGCATGAGCCACCGTGCCTGGCTCAGTGAATTTTTAATTCTACTTTGATAGGATGATGGTGGTCTTAGGAAAATTTGAATCTTCATGATTAGTGACATAATTACATGGTACAGACCATCCTGTATAGCTAATTGCTTCTTGTGCCTAAGTCTTGTCTTCCCAGTGAAATCAATCGCTAGCCCTCCTCACCTCTTTTGGAACCTCTGCAGTGTTTAACCTGGGTACGCAGTGAATATCTGAGGACAACTGGTTGGTTGATTAGGGCTCTCAGACTTTCATTCCATTTCATCATGAACACTTATATATTTTCAACTTTTCAAGTAAATCAAAATATTAATGCACAAGAACAAGTCAGACAGGCACATAGTTGCCAGGTAAATTGGGGCTCCTCAGAGTGTATCTTCAGATTTTTAACAAAAGGCAGTTTCCATCTTATTGATGAAAACGTGTTTGCTTTCTATTCAATTACCCATTGTATATTAGATGGTGTTTCGTGGTTCAAATGGCTGTCTGTATAAAATGCCAACCTTTAAAAATCTATTTCTTCCACTCCTGTTTCAATGTCGACAACTCTGTTGGTAGAATCTGCGAGTTGGTGTCTTTGGAACCAAAGGATAATTCAGCTGAGATGTTTGATTTTACGATTCGATGTGATCTCACTTCTCCATGTAAGCAGCTTCCAACAAAATCACTTACTGGAGAAAAGAGAAAAAGACCTAACAGTCCAGCGCGCTGTGTAGACCGCGGGGGGCTGTGTCAGCGGAGCAGGCGTCTGGAACACTCCCGCCAAGGCCAAGGGGGCTCCCGCCTCCCCTCCAAGCGGTGGAAACCCGCCCTCCGCCAGCCTCTGGCGGTGGGAGCAGCTCCCCCTGCAGGATCTGCAGAGACGCCTCCTGGGCTTTCTGTTCCGGCCTCGCGTTTCCCGGGAGCCTCGGTGTGAAGACAGCTTAGTGCTGTGCCCGCCTGCTCACTGCTTCCCAGTGGGGGAATTCGGGTGAGCCATGGCAAGCCAGGGGGCCCGAGAAGCTGGTGAGGAGTGATGCTGTCAGCCAACCCCAGGCAGGACCCCAGAGCCCAGCCAGGACAGCCCTGTCTCCTGCCTGTACCCGGGGCTCCTCCCCCAGCACACAGGACAGGTAAAGGCTGGCTCTCCCGGGTTAGCATCTCTTCCCTCCCACCTCACAACCTTTTCTTTTCCCAGCCCCAACTTTTCCCTTTTCCCCACCTAGAGAGACTCCAGAACACATATGCTTGGGCGAATTATTCTGGGGCAATTAACGTGGCTGGGTCTCAGTTTCCTTTTTTCTGTGTAGTAATACCAAATTGACAATCCCTTTAGAAAACTATTTGGTAGTTTCTTATAAAGTTAGGCTGGGTGCGGTGGCTCACGCCTGTAACCCAGCACTTTGGGAGGCCGAGGCAGGAGAATCGCTTGAGCCCAGGAGTTGGAGACCAGAGAAAGAGAGGGAGAGAAAGAGAGAAAGAAATTAAAATCTATGTCCACCGAAACACTTGCCCACAAATGTTCATAGCGGGTTTATTCATAATAGCCAAAGACTACAAACAACCAAATGTCCATAAACAAGTAAAGTCATAATACATTGTCATGTGTTCATACGATGGAATACTACTCAGCAATAAGAGGAACAAACTACTGATATGTACTGCAGCATGAACGAATTTCAGAAGCACTGGATTAAATAAACCACTGTACAATTCCGTATGAAGGTCTGAAAACACTAAGCTAATCTGTCGTTTAGAAATCAGAACAGTGGCTTCTTTGCATAGTACAGACTGAGAAGGGCACAGGGAACTTTCTGGAGTGATGGAGATGTTCTATATCTTGACTGAGGTGATGGTTACATGAGTACATACATTTGTCAAAACTCAGAATTGTACTTTAAAATTTGTACATTTTACTGTATGTAAATTAAGCCTCAAATTTAAAGTACCTTTATTTATTTATTTATTTATTTATTTATTTATGGCAGAGTCTTGCTCTGCTGCCCAGGCAGGAATGCAGTGGCACAATCACGGCTCACTGCAGCCTCTACCTCCTAGGCTCAAACAATCTTCCTGCCTCAGCCTCCTGAGAGTAGCTGGGACTACAGGTATGTGTCACCACAGCCAGCTAATTTTTCATTTGTTGTAGAGATAAGCTTAAAATACCTTTATAAGCCAGGCACAAAAACACATACTTTGCATGTTCTCATTTGTGGGAGCTAAAAGTTAAAACAATTGAACAACTCATGGAGCTAAAGAGTAGAACCATGGTATGAGAGGCAAGGAAGGGTAGTGGGGAGGATAGTGGGGTTAATGAGTATAACAATATACTCAGATAGAATGGATAAGATCTAGCATTTGATAGTACAGCAGGGTAACTACAGTCAGCAATAAATTATTGTACATCTAAAAATAGCTAAAAGAGGCCGGGCACAGTGGCTCACACCTGTAATCCCAGCACTTTGGGAGACCGAGGCGAGTGGATCACCTGAGGTCAGGAGTTTAAGACCAGCCTGGCCAACATGGTGAAACCCCATCTCTACAAAAAATATAAAACTTAGGCTGGGCGCGGTGGCTCACGCCTATAATCCCAGCACTTTGGGAGGCCGAGGCGGGCAGATCAGGAGGTCAGGAGATGGAGACCATCCTGGCTAACACGGTGGAACCCCGTCTCTACTAAAAATACAAAAAAAAATTAGCTGGGTGTGGTGGTGGGCGCCTGTAGTCCCAGCTACTTGGGAGGCTGAGGCAGGAGAATGGTGTGAATCCAGGAGGCGGAGCTTGCAGTGAGCCAAGATCGTGCCACTGCACTCCAGCCTGGGCAACAGAGTGAGACTCCATCTCAAAAAAAAAAAAAAATTAGCTTAATGTGGTGGCACATGCCTGTAATCTCAGCTACTTGGGAGGCTGAGGCAGGAGAATTGCTTGAACCTGGGAGACAGAGGTTGCAGTAAGCTGAGATCATGCTACTGTACTTCAGCCTGGGCAACATAGTGAAACTCCATTAAAAAAAAAAAAAGCTAAAAGAGTATAATGGGAATGTTTTTAACACAAAGAAATGATAAATGCTCGAGGTGGTAGATAACCCATTTACCCTGATGTCATTTTTATTTTATTTTATTTTTGAGACAGAGTCTTGATTTGTCACCAGGCTGGAGTGCAGTGGCACGATCTTGGCTCACTGCAACCTCCGCCTCCCAGGTTCAAGCGATTCTCCTGCCTCAGCCTCCTGAGTAGCTGGGACTATAGGCGCACGCCACCACGCCCAGCTACTTTTTATATTTTTAGTAGAAATGAGGTTTCACCATGTTGGCCAGGATGGTCTCGATCTCTTGACCTAGTGATCTACTTGCCTCGGCCTCCCAAAGTACTGAGCTTACAGGCATGAGCCACCGCGCCCAGTCCCTGATGTGATTATTACGCATAATATGCCTGTATCAAAATATCTCATGTACCCCTAAATAGATACACCTATGCAGCCATAAAAATTAATAATTTAAAAATATCTTTGAAAAAAATAATTTATACTGCATAGGGTGGTTGTAATTATTAAATGAGTTACTATGGAAAGTGTTTAGAGCAGTACCTGGCATATAGATGTTACCGTATACATAGTCATATAGAATTTATAGTGTATGTATATAGTATTTACACAGCATTTACATACAGTATTTATAATTAGTCTGAAATCTGTGACATTGTGGAAAAGATTTACGTTTTGAAGTACTCTATGTTCAGAATTTTCCATGAAGGAAATTCACAATTTGGAAGGAGGGATCACTTTACCACTGTTTGAGTCTCATAAGGGGTTGTGAGGATCAAATGAGGCCATATACCTCAGCTACATTTGTATTTGATTAATAAAAGAAAATACAAGTGTAGATAGTGGTCATCCAACTTAACTTGCCAACATAATTTCTATATCTGAGAAATGCTGCTTCAAGTCCAAAGCAGCATAAAATGATGCAAGCACATCACACATTCTCATGACCTGCACATCACCTATGCAACAATTCCATGAATCCTCATAGATGTACCAGAAGATATCACCCAGACATGGTTCTTTAAACTGCTGCTCTGTGAGACTCCTTGGGGAGGGGAAAGATCTTGACCACCTGGGTTTGAATGCTGGTTCTGTCACTTATTACATGTGATATTGGGGGAGTTACTTAACCTCCCCAGGCTTCTGTTTCCTCATCTGTAAAATGGGACTGATATCTACCTCCTGGATTTCTGGGCAAGTTGGATGAGAAAAGCTATGTGTTTCAGAAATAAAAACTCTTGCTGACCTCTGCAGACTGTGGATGCTGGCGATGCAAGTACTTGTTGAGCAGGCTGTCTCGTGTGGGTGAGAGTGTGTATTCCCACGAGCAGTCTTGGAAAGGCAGGACCGGGTGATCTTAGGGAAAGGGGAGAGAGAGAGAGTTCAGAGGAAGCTCCGGGAGGGAGCACCTGGGGCTGTGCAAGATTCAGAGATTGATCAGAGAAAGGGTCCGTGAGAAACAGCCAAAAAGGAAAACAAGGGAAGAGATGTTTAATGTAAAGAAATGCTTCACCCTATTGCTGTATGTATGTAAAATCTCCTCTTTCCTTGGTTTCCGCTATAAGCCTTCAATAAAATCCACCTGTGCAAGTGGATTCTTTTGGGAGGGGTGAGAGAATTGGTAAACCCTGCTTCGAGGATACCATAGGGAGGAATGTAGGTTGCAAAACACCCACATCTGAGTTACTTCTGTAATGTGCCTTGCACAGTCCTAGGTTCAGGGTATGTGCGTAGTAAGTGACAGACCTTTTACGTCGTGTTGTATGTGTGCACACATTCTGGTAAAAACTTGCCTCACTCCACGCCGCAGCCTCATGTCAGCGGCCCAGTACGAGTGTTTCTATGACAACCATGGCGTCTCTAAGCCTTCAAGGTGGGCGCTTGTGAATGGGGATGTGGGTTCCAGTTCCGCCTCGCCAGTAGACCAGCAAATCCTCCCTCTTTTGGAGGCAAATTATTCTCTTCCACTCGCCACTTAGCTTCACGCTGGTCGTAGGCGCCGGGCAGTGAACCGTGTCTCCGCTCTCCTGTCCCGCAGCGGCCGCGCAGGTCCAGGGCCCACTCCAGAGGACCTGGCCACGGTGGCTTCTCACCCCTGCCGATAACAGGCCCCTGTGCGCTCCGCTTGACTCCAGCGCGGCCCCAAGCTCCCAGGCGGGCCGGGGGCGTCCTCACTGCGCGTCCTCTGCTCATGGCTCTGGCCTCACGCCTAAAGCCGCCGCGTGAGAGCCGAGGAGCGCGCAGGGGCAGGTTCCCTGGCCGGACGCTCCCTCCCCAGGGCCCCGGTCCGGGTCAAGGTCTCGGCTCTGCCCGTCCGCAGCGCCGCCCCCTGGCGCGGAGCCCTCGGGAACGTGCTGGCCGCCCCAGCGCCGACCTCGCGCAGCCGGTTCCGCCGCTGCCGCCAGGGCGGAGACTGGCTGCCCGCTTGGATCCGGCGGCAGGGCGGAGCGGAGGCCTCGGGCTGGGCGGCCGCGCGGTGCGGGCTTGTATGTGCCTTCCATCTCGGCCCGTGGGGCCTGCGCTCTGCCTGATCGGACGGAAAAGAACGTTTTAGATTGGAGTTTTAAGACTACTCTCCCGATGCCGCTTGAACTGGGTACAGGCGTGTGTAAAAACAGGATTACAGGCTCAGTGCGTTTAGTGGTGATGCAACTGTGGCTGAGCGCCAAGCCTCTGGCAGGCGACGCCCCGGCAGGCAGCCCTCCAAACCCACAGAGGAGTGTGACCCCTCCCCATGTCTGCATCCCACCCGCCTCTGCCCTCCTCTCTGCTCCTCAAACCTCTACTTTGGGGATAAGTATTAACTCTCCTGGCTCTAACTCATCCCACCTGATGAATGTCCCTCAAGGATCTGGGGTTGCCCTACACGTGTTTGAGCCCTCTTTTTTCGGGCTTCTGGCTTTAGCCATAGACCTTGGTCTTTGTCCTACTTTCTCCTCCACCTCACCATCACCCTGTTTTCCCTGTGACCCAGTCTCTTTCCAACGCCCCTGTCCCTTCATCAGCCCCAATCCTGATGCCTGAGCAACTTCATTAAAAGTAACTACCATCCACCATCAGCCCAGGATCACTCAGCTCCTTCAGCTGTAACCCTAGAATTCAACTCTCACAGCCATCCTCGCCTTCATTTTTTAGACTTCACAATTCTGTGGTTATTTCTGGCTCTCTATTCCCCATGCTCACTAATCTCCATCCTTAACATGCCCCCACATGCTGACCTCCAACTTTTTTGTCTTCATGGTCCCTGACTCAGACCTTCCCTCCTGAGTGGGGCCCCCACTTCCCTTGAATCTGGGATCACTGGCCCAGCCCAGCACAGAATCTTCTGATGTTGGCCTGATGGAGTTTGTGTGTCCTGCTGGTGTCCGCATGTTGAGACTCCAGCTGCTGCCCTGCTCCGGGCCCCAACCCTGGCCTGCATCCTCATGTGTGCTCCCAAACCTGCTAGCCACAGTCCACAGAACAAATTCCAGCTCCTGCTGCTTCTGCCGAAGGAATTAGAATCCCATTTCTTTTTTTCTTCTGGTTTTTTTTTTTTTTTTTTGAGACAGAATCTTGCTCTGACACCCAGGCTGGAGTGCAGTGGTACCATCCCGGCTCACTGCAACCTCTGCCTGCTGGGTTCAAGCAATTCTCATGCCTCAGCCTCCCAAGTAGGTGGAATTACAGGTGGGTGCCACCATGCCCAACTAAATTTTTTTTGTATTTTTACTAGAGACGAGGTTTCACCATGTTGGCCAGGCTGGTCTCAAACTCCTGGCCTCAAGTGATCAGCCCACCTCAGCCCCCGAAAGTGCTAGCATTACAGGTGTGAGCCACTACGCCTAGCTGGAACCCCATTTCTTAATCTCATCTGCCATTAAGGGTCCTGCATCCTCCTGGGTCCTCCTGGGACAGAAGTTTTACTAGCCTTCATGGTGAAGGAGGAGCAGCGTTTAGCCTCATCCTTCCTCCTGGCACACCCAGGGGTGCTATTGGGTCAGCCAAACATACCCCCAAGAATTGGTATAGGAAACAAAGGCTGGTTTGATCTTCGGAGTCTTGGCTGCTCCTGTTTCCTAAAATTGATAGTGACTACATCGTCACTCTCTGAGTACCTACTGAGTATAGTAAGGGACTCTCAGAAGGAGAAAGCATTGTCCTCTCTCCTGGCTTAACTAAATCCTACCCCTTCCATCAAGGCCCAAGTCCTACACATTGAGGGCTTAATTAGAGCCTGCCTTTATCTCTCGCTGTGGTCTTCTCTGTCATTGCTGTTTCCAGAAAGAGACAGTGATGTCAACTCTCTCCCTCTGGTCAGCTCTGGAGCACCAGCCACATCTTAAGCTGGACAGCCAATCACATGCCAAGGGAGGCTGGGCTCCCATTTCCAGGGGCTCTCAGGGTGTGTGTTGTGGATATGTGCCCAAGAAGGTGTGTGTTCATGGCTCTCTTCTGCCCCAGGAGGCCTCTGCGGAGTTGTTCTTGGCCCATCACTGAGAACACGCTGTGTCCTGCCTGCCTCTGGATTCTGGATGAGAGCAGGAGTCCATCGTGTTGGGAATTCACACTAAAATACTGCTTCCCACATTTGAGGATTTCTTGCACCATGAAAGACTTTGGAGGGAGGGGCCAACAGGGGATGGCTAACTTTTTACTTAGCCAAGCAAGTTCATTCAAAATAATTACTATTGGCTGGGTGCGGTGGCTGGCGCCTATAATCCCAGCACTTTGGGAAGCCAAGGTGGGCGGATCACTTGAGGTCAGGAGTTCGAGACCAGCCTGGGCAATATGGTGAAACCCTGTCTCTACTAAAAATACAAGAATTAGCTGGACGTGGTGTCACGTGCCTGAAATCCCAGCTACTTGGGAGGCTGAGGCACGAAGAATTGTTTGAACTGGGGAGGCGGAGGTTGCAGTGAGCTGAGATCCTGCCACTGCACTCTAGCCTAGGCAACAGAGCGAGACTCCATCTCAAAACAAAACAAAACAAAACAAAAAACCACCATCTACTATCCTATCAGTTAATAAATAAACAGACTTTATAATTCCAAAAATATGGAAATGACATCATTTTAGGATTAATTTACTTTTTTTAACTTTTTGTTTTAGAATAATTTCACACATAAAATTTGCTACAATAGTACCATGAAATCCTATATACTCTTCACCCAGATTCACCAATTGCTAATGTTTTGCTATATTAGGTTTATGAGTTTCTGGTTTTTTTAATTTTTTTTGAGACAGAGTCGCACTCTGTCACCCAGGCTGGAGTGCAGTGGCTCAATCTCGGCTCACTGCCACCTCTGTCTCCCAAGTTCAAGCAATTCTGCTTCAGCCTCCCAAGTAGCTGGGATTACAGGTGTATACCACCATGCCTAGCTATTTTTGTATTTTGAGTAGAGACAGGGTTTCACTATGTTGGCCAAGCTGGTCTGGAACTCCTGAACTCAAATGATCTATTGCCTTGGCCTCCAAAAGTGCAGGGATTGTAGGCATGAGCTACTGTGCTCAGTCTTGGTTTACAATTCTCTCTCTCTGCATTCACACACACACAGAAAGAGAACACACGTACAAGACAGAATACTCTCTGTTTATATAAATTACTGAATTATTTGAGAGTAAATTATAGACATTGCACCTCTTTACCCTGAAATACTTATGTACTATCACCAAAACCAGGAAACTTAATATCACTGATATAAAATTATAATCTACATAACCGATTAAAATTTTGCCAATTATCCTAATAATGTCCCCTCTCCCTCCCCCTGCTGCTACTTCTCTCTCTTCTCCCCTTCTCCCCCTCTCCACCCTCCTTTTCTTCCTCCTTCTCTACACCCTCTTTCTCCTCTTTTTCTTTTCTTTTTCCTCTTCTAGGCATTGCTTTCTCTGGCCCAGGATCCACTCTAGGATCACACGTTGCTTTTGGTTGTCATGTCTCTTCAGTTTCCTTCAATCTGTTGACAGTTTCCTCAGGTTTTCTTTAGTCTTTCATGACATTGACGTTTGTGTATATGAAAAGTACAGACCTGTTATTGAGTAGAAGGTCCCTCAGTTGGAGTTTGTCTGATGTTTGCTCATGGTTACACTCAGGTAATGTGTTTTTGCCAACATACCACAGAAATGATATGTCATGACATCAGAAGGCATATGACATTGGTTTGTCCTATTTAAGAGATGTTAACTTTGCTCTCTTAGTTAAAAGGGTGGCCACCAGATTTCTCCACTGTCAAATTACTATTTTCCCCTTTGTAATTAGTAAATAATTTAAGTGGATTAATAAGTCTTTTAAAGGAAATAAAATCTTCATTTTACATCTTCCTAAGTGAGTCTTTTTTTTTTCTTTTCCTTTTTTTTTTTTTTTTTTTTGAGACGGAGTCTCGCTCTGTCGCCCGGGCTGGAGTGCAGTGGCCGGATCTCAGCTCACTGCTAGCTCCGCCTCCCGGGTTCCCGCCATTCTCCTGCCTCAGCCTCCCGAGTAGCTGGGACTACAGGCGCCTGCCACCTCGCCCGGCTAGTTTTTTTTAAATTTTTTAGTAGAGACGGGGTTTCACCGTGTTAGCCAGGATGGTCTCGATCTCCTGACCTCGTGATCCGCCCGTCTCGGCCTACCAAAGTGCTGGGATTACAGNGTTAGCCAGGATGGTCTCGATCTCCTGACCTCGTGATCCGCCCGTCTCGGCCTCCCAAAGTGCTGGGATTACAGGCTTGGGCCCCCGCGCCCGGCCTTTTTTTTTTTTTTTTTTTTGAGATGGAGTCTCGCACTGTTGCCCGGGCTAGAGTGCAATGGTGTGATCTCGGCTTGCTGCAACCTCCACCTCCCAGGTTCACACGATTCTCCTGCCTCAGCCTCCCGAGTAGCTGGGATTACAGGCGCACCCCACCACACCTGACTAATTTTTTGTATTTTTAGTAGAGATGAGGTTTCACTGTGTTGGCGAGACTGGTCTTGAACTGCTGACCTTGTGATCCGCCCGCCTCAGCCTCCCAAAGTGTTAGGATTACAGGCGTGAGCCATCACGCCCAGCCAATAAGTCTTTTAAAGGAAAAAAGGCTTTTTGAAAAATTTGTAACATAATCATTATTTTGGACTGACTCTTAAAAACCCTGGCACGAGGATGTGAGCAAATTACTCATTTATCTATCAAATCCTTGAGTACTGCATGTGCCAGGTACTGCTCCAGACCCTGCCTTCTCCATCTAACTCCCTCTTTAGTCATCCTGGACAGACTGGCCCCAGGCTTGGGTCCCCAAAGCCATTTCTTGAGCTGCTTGAAGGCAGGAACTGATATAGAGACACAGCTGCTTGAAGGCAGGAGCTGATACAGGTAGTGGTTCTGGAATCTAGGGTACTCAGAGTGTAACAAGGAGACCTGCTCTCAACTCTATGGATACAGCAAGGCTCTTCTGTGATGAAAGAAATAATATTGCTGTCATATGTGTTTGTATTTTAATTAACTTTCTCTGAGTTACACTGTAGTAACAAATAACCCAAAACTCTCAGCGGCTTACAATAATAAGGATTTATTTCTTACGCACATTTTATGTCGGCTGTGGTCATTGATGGTTCTGCTCTGTGTTGTCCTCTCCATTCTGGGATCTGGGCAGAAGACATAGCCTCTGTTTGGAACATGTCATCCTCATGGCAGAGGGAAAAGGAAAGTGATAGAAGTCTGTCATAGTTCTTAAGCCTTCTGCAGGAAAAAGCATAGTCATTTCCACTTATATTTATTGGCCAACGCAAGTCGTGTGACCATGCCCACCATTAATGGGACAGTGAAGTGTATTCCTCCTAAAAAGGAGTGTTGCAAGTCACATAGCAAAAGGAGAGGATTGTATAATCACCTCACAGGAAAGGATAGAATAAATCAGAACCAATAATGCAACCAACTATGGTAGAATTCTTTTTTTTTTTTAATTGAAACAGAGAGTTTCGCTCTTGCTGCCCAGGCTGGAGTGCGGTGGTGCGATCTCGGCTCACTGCAACCTCTGCCCCCCAGGTTCAAGTGATTCCCCTGACTTAGCCTTCCGAGTAGCTGGAATTATAGGCACCCGCCACCACGCCCGGCTAAGTTTTTGTATTTTTAGTAGAGACGGGGTTTTATCATGTTGGCCACGCTGGTCTTGAACTCCTGACCTCAGGTGATCCACCCGCCTCAGCATCCCAAAGTGCTGGGATAACAGGCGTGAGCCACCGCACCCAGCTGGTATAATTATTTTATACAGGTTCTGTGGACCAACCTTCCAATTTACAGAAAACAGAAAGGACCAGAGGAACAAGTTAAACAACACGATGAAGAAACAGTCAATCCAAAATGTGGAACATTCTGTAAGAAAGCTGGCCCGGAGTCTTCAAAAAGACAGTGTTACAGAAAAAGAAAGAAGTGACTCTTTCAGCTTAAAGGATACAACAATTCATAAACTTGGATTGAATCTGATTTTTAAAAATCTGTAATTAGGGACAATTGGGTAAAATGTTATATAAACTAAATATTAAATGATATTAGATAATTATTGTTAACTTTTTAGATGCGATAATGGTTTGTAGTTATGTAGGGGAATGTCCCTCTTTTAGGAGATACATGCAAATATATTCAAAGGTGAAGTGACATAACATTTGCAATTTACTTTCAAAAGGTTAAGCAAAAAAGTATTCATGGACGGGCCAGGTGGCTCATGCCTATAATCCCAGCACTTTGAGAGGCCGAGGCAGGCAGATCACCTGAGGTTGGGAGTTTGAGACCACCTGACCAACGTGGAGAAACCCTGTCTATACTAAAAATACAAAATTAGCTGGGCGTGGTAGCGCATGCCTGAAATCCCAGCTCCTCGGAAGGCTGAGACAGACAGGAGAGTCGCTTGAACCCAGGAGGTGGAGGTTGCGGTGAGCCGAGATTGTGCCATTGCACTCCAGCCTGGGCAATAAGAGAGAAACTCCGCCTCAAAAAAAAAAAAAAAAAAAAAAATTCATATATAAAGAGAGAGAGCAAAGTTTTATAATGCTTAAAATGTTGAAGCTTGGTGGAGAGTGGAGGGGTGTTAATACTATTCTTTCAAATTTGCTGCTTTTGAAATTCATAAAAATAAAAACAAGTAGGAGGGAAAGTATATAGGTGTAGGGTGTAGTTGTAATTTATAAAAATAAAGCGTCTTGAGTTCTGTGGCCTCACATGTGTAATCCCAGCACTTTGGGAGTCTGAGGCGGGCGGATCGGATCACGAGGTCAGGAGGTAAAGACCAGCCTGACTGGCCGGGCGCGGTGGCTCACACCTGTAATCCCAGCACTTTGGGAGGCCGAGGCGGGTGGATCATGAGGTCAGGAGATCGAGACCATCCTGGCGAACACGGTGAAACCCCGTCTCTACTAAAAATACAAAAAAATTAGCCGGGCGTGGTGGCGGGCGCCTGTGGTCCCAGCTTCTAGGGAGACTGAGGCAGGAGAATGGCGTGAACCCGGGAGGCCGCGGAGCTTGCAGTGAGCGGAGATCGCGCCATTGCACTCCAGCCTGGGCGACAGAGCGAGACTCCGTCTCAAAAAAAAAAAAAAAAAAAAAAAAAAGACCAGCCTGACCAACATGGTGAAACCCTGTCTCTACTAAAAATACAAAAACTAGCCAGGCATGGTGGTGGGCGCCTATAATTCCACTACTAAGGAGGCTGAGGCAGGAGAATCCCTGGAACCTGGGAGGCAGAGGTTGCAGTGAGCCAAGATCGCGCCATTGCACTCCAGCCTGGGCAACAGAGCGAAACTGGGTCTCAAAAAATGAATGAATAAATAAATAAATAAATAAAGCTCCCTTTATAACGTTTCTACATTTATCTTAAAGGAACATGAGCAGGAAAAAAAGTTATTTTAAAAAAGAATAAAATGTTTCTGAACTTACAGTATTTTTTTTTTTTTTTTTTTTTTTTTTTTTTTNGGACAGCAGGCATTCCCCTCAAAGAAGGATTACATCAGCAGACCCTGATGATAGTGGGGGCATGTTTGGTGGCTGATTTTTTATTTTTTATTTTTTATTTTTTTTTTTTTTTGAGACGGAGTCTCGCTCTGTCGCCCAGGCTGGAATGCAGTGGCCGGATCTCAGCTCACTGCAAGCTCCGACTCCCGGGTTTACGCCATTCTCCTGCCTCAGCCTCCCGAGTAGCTGGGACTACAGGCGCCTGCCACCTTGCCCGGCTAGTTTTTTGTATTTTTTAGTAGAGACGGGGTTTCACCGTGTTAGCCAGGATGGTCTCGATCTGCTGACCTCGTGATCCGCCCGTCTCGGCCTCCCAAAGTGCTGGGATTACAGGCTTGAGCCACCGCGCCCGGCCAACTTACAGTATTTTTTAACTCATAATTTTCTCTATTTGTTTAATCTCCACTAACATGAGAAAGCCCTTAATTTTTATTTTATTTTATCTTAATTTTTTTAGAGACAAGGTCTCACTCTGTCACCTAGGCTGGAGTGAAGTGCCACGAATCACAGCTCACTGTAGCCTCGAACTCTCAGCACTTTGGGAGGCTGAGGCAGGAGGATTGCTTGAGCCCAGGAATTCGAGGCTGTAGTGAGCTATGATCAACTGCACTCCAGTCTGGATGACAAAGTGAGACCCTGTCTCAAAAAAATTAAATAAGATAGAAAGTCTCCTAATTCAGCCTTTCTAGAAAGTCTTAACTAATATATTGTATTATATGAAACACCTTACAAACTTCATATCCACTTTGTCTTGGGAATTTCACTAAGAAAATTACCATGGATTTCTGTAAAGATTCAGCAACAAGGAAGTGCATCCCAGCATTATTTACTTCAGTGAAAAAAATGGGTATAATTTAAATGTTCCAACAATAATAAACTATGGCCCAGTCACCCAAAGATAGGAGTACAATACAGCCATCAAAAATGAAGTTGTGGGCTGGGCATGGTGGCTCTTTCCTGTAATCCCAGCATTTTAGGAGGCTGAAGTGGATGGATCATTTGAGGCCAGGAGTTTGAGACCAGCCTGAGCAACACGGCGAAACCCCATCTCTAGAAAAAATACAAAAATTAACCAGGGGCGGTGGTGCATGCCTGTAATCCCAGCTAACTCAGGAGGCTGAGGTGGGAGGATTGCTTGAGCCCAGAAGGCTAAAGCTGCAGTAACCAGAGACTACATCACTGCACTCCTGGGTAATAGAGCGAGACCATGTCTCCAAATAATAAAATGAAATAAAAGATATTGCAGAACAAGTGAAAGATACTTGTACAATGTATTTAACAAGTGGAAAGATACTCGCACAATATATTTAGTTTATGAAACAACAGTATGTACTGCATAATCCTGTTTTTGTTGACAAAGAAAAAGACTTAGAAAAAAGACTGAAAGAATATACACTCAAGTGCCTAATCTTAGTTATCTCTGGAGGTTGGATTTACAGATAATTTTTATTATTTTTCCTTATATCTACTTTAAAAATTTTATAAAGTGAACATGAATTACTTTTAGATTAAGAAAAAAACGGCCGGGCGCGGTGGCTCACGCCTGTAATCCCAGCACTTTGGGAGGCCGAGGCGGGCGGATCACGAGGTCAGGAGATCGAGACCATCCTGGCTAACACGGTGAAACCCTGTCTCTACTAAAAATGCAAAAAATTAGCCGGGCAAGGCGGCGGGCGCCTGTAGTCCCAGCCACTCGGGGGGCTGAGCCAGGAGAATGGCGTGAACCCGGGAGGCGGAGCTTACAGTGAGCCAGGATCGCGCCACTGCACTCCAGCCTGGGCGACTGAGCGAGACTCCGTCTCAAAAAAAAAAAAAAAAGAAAAAGAAAAAAACATAAAAATGATATTTGAAGGAAGGCTACTGAATTACCAAATATTTTCTTCTGAAGAACATGAAGGAGCCCCCCTTGTGGGTGCCTGGACCCTTAATCAGAGCTGAGAGCAATCGGAGCCGCAAGGTGGCAATGCTGCTCGCTGAGGCTGCCCTTGGGCTGAGCTTGGGCCAGCCCCTCGCCCGGAGAGTGCCCCCTCCCCCAGCTTCCCTTTTACCCCAACACACACGGGCACCCCCTGAAAGAAGAGACAACCTGGTGTGCACAGCTGCCCCGCCCCTCTCTGCACCTAAGTCGAGGGTGACAGGGGAGTGGAGACGACAAATTGAGAATGTCCTTTCCTTGGAGGAAACTGGGAGGCTTCCCCTAACAACTTTTGTCTCTAGATGTGGCTCCAGCTGCCAGATATTTTTGTGTGTGTGTGTGTGTGTGTGTGTTCTGCATGTTTTGCTTATTATATCATTTTTCTTGGATGTTGTGTACTTGTTTTAATGTTTAGAACCTGTTCTTTTATTTCAGGACAGTATGTACAGAACACAATGTTGAAGAAAATACATTTACTTTGTACCCAATTCTATGCATATTTTCTTCTGCTTTTCAGTCCACACATTGTTCAACATATTGGAATTCCTTTCTATACCTGCTTTGAAGCAGAATCAATGCACTATACTGATATAATTTCAGCAAATAACTCAACTACTGACTGAATGCATAAATGGCATCATTTTGCATTCTGGTCTGTAGGCTTATAGTAAAAGTACTTCATCTACAAAGCAATAATGCAACTTTATTTATAAAATCATTTTCCAATTAAGAAAATACTCAGTAGTTTATAAAAGTGGACATTTGCATAATCTTTTTCATAATTCATGGAATTGTTTAAAGTGTAAAATTCACTGTTTTTTAGTATATTCACAGAGTTCTACAACATCATCACAATCAATTTTAGAATACAATTGAATCTTGAACAACGTGGAGGTTAGGGCTACCAGCCTCCCTGCAGCTAAAAATCCATGTATAACTTTTGACTCCCCCAGAGCTTAACTACTAATGGCCTACTGTTTACCAGAAGCCTTACCGATAACATAAACAGTTGATTAACACATATTTTGTATGCTGTATGTATTATACTCTTACAATGAAGTAAGCTAGAGAAAATAAATGCTATCAGAAAAATCATAAGAAAGAAAAAATATGTTTACTATTCATTAAGTGGAAGTGGATCATCATAAAGATCTTCATCCTTGTCATCTTCACGTTGAGTAGGCTGAGGAGGAGGAAGAAGAGGAGGAGGAGGAGGAGGAAAAGGGGTTGGTCTTGCTGTCTTGGGGTGTCACAGTCAGAAGAAACTTCGTCTATCAGTGGACCAGTGCAGTTCAAACCTGTGTTGTTCAGGGGTCAACTGTATTTTCATCACCCCCAAAAAATAAACCCTATATCCATTAGCAGTCACTCTTCACTTTCCCCTGTGTATTTGCCTATTCTAGACATTGCATATAGATGGGATTATATAACGCGTGGTCTTTTGTGACGCTTTTCTCACTTGGCATAATGTTTTCAAGGTTCATCCATGTTGTAGCATGTATCAGTACTTCATTCCTTTGTAGTGCCAAATAATATTCCATTGTATGGAGTTTTATTTATCCATCTATCAATGGATGGATATTTGGGTTATTTCCACTTTGGGCTACTATGAATAATACTGCTATGAATATTCATATACAAGTGTCTGTGTGGGATATACCTAGGAGTGGAATTGCCACATCATATGACTGTTTTCCAAAGTGGATGCACCATTGTACGTTCCCACTAACAATGTATCAGGGTTCCAGTTTCTCTACATCCTAGCAGGTTCTTGTTATTGTCTGTCTTTTTGATAAGAGCTATCCTAATGAGTGTTAAGTGTATCTCATTTTAGTTTTGATTTGCATTTCCATGATGGCTAGTGGCCATTTCCATATCTTCTTTGGAGTGATGTCTGTTCAGATCCTTTGCCCATTTTTTAATTGGGTTGTCATTTTATGATTGAGTTGTTAAAGTTCTTCATAAATTCTAGATAGCAGTCCCTTCAGGTATCTGGTTTGCAAATATTTTATGCCATTCTGTGAGTTGTCTTTTCACCTTCCTGGTGGTGGTCTTTGGAACACCAAAATTTATAATTGTGATAAAGTCCAGTTTATCTATTTTTTTCTTTTGTCACTTGTGCTCTTGCCCATCCCAAGGTCACAAATATTATTCCTATATTTTCTTCCTATATTTCTTCTAAGAAATATATGGTTTCTCCAAAGTAATGTGAGTTATAAAAAAAAAAAAAAGAGAATAAAAGAAATATATGGCATGTAGGGTGTCAGATGGGGTCTAACTTCATTCCTTTGCAATTGGATATCCAGTTGTCCCAGCACCATTTGTTAAAAATACTATTTTTTCTCCATTCAATTGTCTTGGCACTCTTGTTGGAAATCAATTAATCATAAATGTAAGGGTATATTTCTGGACTCACAATTCTATTCTATTGCTTTATGTCTATCCTTATGCCAGTACCACACTGTCTTGATTACTACGGTTTTATAGGAAGTTTTGAAATTAGGAAGTGTGAGCCCTCCAACTTTGTTCTTCTTTTTCTTTTTTTTTTTTTTTTTTTTTTTGAGACAGAGTCTCGCTCTGTCGCCCAGGCTGGAATGCAGTGGCGTGATCTCGGCTCGCTGCAAGCTCCGCCTCCCGGGTTCACGCCATTCTCCTGCCTCAGCCTCCCGAGTAGCTGGGACTACAGGCGCCGCCACCACGCCCGGCTAATTTTTTGTATTTTTAGTAGAGACGGGGTTTCACTGTGTTAGCCAGGATGGTCTCAATCTCCTGACCTCATGATCCGCCCGCCTCAGCCTCCCAAAGTGCTGGGATTACAGGTGTGAGCCACCGCGCCCGGCCTTGTTCTTCTTTTTCAAGATTATTTTGGCTATTGTGGATTCCTGGAATTTCTATATGAATTTTAGAATCAGCTTGTCAATTTCTACCAAAAAATCCACTGTGATTTTGCTATAGATTGCATGGAATCTGTAGATCATTTTGGGGAAAACTGGCATCTTTAACCATGTTACGTCTTCTGATCCATGAACATAGGATGGTTTTCCATTAATTTAGGTGTACACCTGCTTTTTAAATGTTACTGGGCAGAGAGCTAAAATATCAGATGGTTCTATTTATTTTCAAACAGTTGGGTACCTTGAGTAAAGCCTGTTAAGCTTGTAGATGCCACTCAGCAAAGCCTGAGGAGGACAGTCCTTACCTTTGCAGTACAGACAGTTGCTCAGCATAACTCAGAGGTGCTGCCACAAGCCGCTGGTTTTCTTTTCTTTTTTTTCTTTTTTTTTTTGAGACAGAGTCTCACTCTGTTGCCCAGGCTGGAGTGCAGTGGTGCAATCTCAGCTCACTGCAAGTTGCACCTCCCGGATTCACGCCATTCTCCTGCCTCAGCCTCCGGAGTAGTGGGACTACAGGCACCCGCCAACCACCATGCCCGGCTAATTTTTTATATTTTTAGTAGAGATGGGGTTTCACGGTGTTAGCCAGGATGGTCTCGATCTCCTGACCTCGTGATTCACCCGCCTGGGCCTCCCAAAGTGCTGGGATTACAGGTGTGAGCCTCCGCCCCCGGCCTTTCTTTTCTTTTTTTTGAAACGGAGTTTCGCTCTTGTCGCCCAGACTGAAGTGCAGTGGCGCGATCTCACTCATTGCAACTTCTGTCTCCCGGGTTCAAGTGATTCTCCCGCCTCAGCCTCCCAAGTAGCAGGGATTACAGGCGTATGCCACCATGCCTGGCTAATTTTTATATTTTTAGTAGAGATGGAGTTTCCACCATGTTAGTCAGGCTGGTCTCAAACTCCTGACCTCACTTAGGTGATCCACCCGCCTTGGCCTCCCAAAGTTCTGGGATTACAGGAGTGAGGCACTGTACCTGGGCAGCTGCTGGTTATCTGCTACAAGAAAGCTGGTTATCTGCTACAAGAAAAGGTGGGTAAGGGCTGGGCGTGGTGGCTCACGCCTGTAATCCTAGCACTTTGGGAGGCTGAGGCAGGCGGATTACCTGAGGTCAGAAGTTCAAGACCAGCCTGACCAACATGGAGAAACCCTGTCTCCACTAAAAATACAAAATTAGCCAGGCGTAGTGGCACATGCCTGTAATCCTAGCTACTCAGGAGGCTGAGGAAGGAGAATTGCCTGAACCCGGGAGGCGGAGGTTGCGGTGAGCCGAAATCCTGCCATTGCACTCTAGCTGGGCAACGAGAGCGAAACTCCATCTCAAAAAAAAAAAAAAGGAAAAAGTGGGTAAGTCTCTCTGAATTTATTTTCCTTACCTGTAAAAAGGAAACAACCATAATTACCTCAACTGCTTAGTAAAATTGTGTTGAACAAATTTTTTGAATTATAAAAACAGATAGGTAAATGATAGTTTACTAAATAGGACATAAAAAGGGTCAATAAACAAATGAAAATATCTCAATATCAGTAGCCAACTGAGAAATGCAAATTAAAGCCACAGTGAAATACACACCCACCAGAATGGCTAGACTTAAAAAGACTGATACCACCAAGTCCTGACAAACACATGGAACAATTAGAACTCTCATTCATTGCTGGTGGGAGTGTTAAATGGGACAACCACTTTAGAAAACATATTGGCAGTTTTTAAAAATAAAACTAACAGACATAACAGTAGTTCCATTTTGTGGTATTTACCCAAGATAAATGAAAATGTATATTCACAGAAAAGCTGTACATGAGTGTTCATAGCTGTTTTATTCACAATGGCCAAAAACTGGAAACAAATATCAGTTGACAGGAGAATGGATAAATAAATTGTGGTATATCCAGAACAATTAAAGACAGGTCAATACTTTAAAAGAACAAATTATTGATACATATAACATGCATAATCTTAAAAATATTATGTTGAGTGAAAGAAGCCAGACAGAAAAGAGTATGTACTGTATAACTGGATTTATGTAAAATTCTAGAATGGACAAAGCTAAGCTATAGGGACAGCAGATCAGTGGTTGCCTGGGGCTTGTGGGGGTGGGGCAATTGGCTGCAAAGAGGCATGAGAGAACTTTCTGGAATGATGGAAAGGCTCTGTCTTCATTGGGGTGGTGGTTACATGGGTGTATACCTTTGGAAAACTTCATCAAGCTGGTTTTTTTTTTTTTTTTGGAGACTGGGTCTTGTTCTGTTGCCCAGGTTTTCTATGGCCTCAACCTCCTGGGCTCAAACAATCCTCCTGCCTCAGCCTCCTGTGTAGCTATGATTACAGGCATATGCCACTATGCCCAGCTATTTTTTTAAATTTTTTGTAGAGGCAGAGTCACACTACGTTGCCCAGGCTGGTCTCCAACTCCTGGGGCTCAAGCAGTCCCCTGACTCAGTCTCCCAAAGTGCTGGGATTACAGGCACGAGCTGCCATGCCCAACCAATCTGTTCTCTTTTTTTTGAGATGGAGTCTCACTCTATTGCCCAGGCTAGAGTACAGTGGCATGATCTCGACTCATTGCAACCTCTGCCGCGCAGGTTCAAGCAATTCTTCTTCCTCAGACTCCCGAGTAGCTCGGATTACAGGCCCCTGCCACTGCGCCCAGCTAATTTTTTTGTATTTTTAGTTGAGACGGGGTTTCACCATCTTGGCCAGGCTTGTCTTGAACTCCTGACCTCATGATCCACTCGCCTTGGACTCCCAAAGTGGTGGGATTACAGGCGTGAGCCACTGCGCCCGGCCAAATTTTGTAATTATAAATTTAGATGGGGTTTCACCATGTTGGCCAGGCTAGTCTCAAACTCCAGACTTTAGGTAATGCGCCCGCCTCAGCCTCCCAAAGTGCTGGGATTACAGGCATGAGCCACCGTGCCCAGCTGAGCCCTCTTCTTCTAAAGTCTCCCCAAACTATGTTATGTGTCCTAAATTTTGAAAAAGTCCTAAATATTCTAAAACCACACTCTTTTAGACTTATTTCCAAGACCTCAGGGAGGCCTGCCAGTCCTTCTCAGGCCACCGTAACCGACCTGAAGTGTCCTCTTACCCAGAGCTCAGCTCTTTTGACCTCACCCTGACAGGCCACTGGGACCTTGCCTGCTCCTCAGAGCTGACCCTGCCTGATACCCCTTGTTTCTCCCTTAAGCTTTGAGTGCAGAGATCCAGGACATTCAGTGCTCAGGGAATACTGGGTGGCTCTGGCCTGGGTTCTCCAAGCCTTAGAAGCCACCTGCCCACAATTTCTGGTCCATCCAAGGCCTGGGCCCTTGGGAGCTCATACTTTGGTGTCTCTCCTTAGATATAAATAAAATAGTGTCAATAATTACATATCTTTGTCCTTGGCTTTTTTTTTTTCTCTCTCCATGACCTGCAAGTCACCCTGTATGGTGGCTGGGGTGGTTAGGCTCTACTGTTCTTTCCCACCGAGAGTGCGGACGAAAGGCCTCTTGAACACCTGTGAGCTGCCTGGTGCCTGCGTGGGCCCACTGCAGCCTCGCTTCACACAGCGTGGGCTGTGTAGATCAGAGCCAGAGAAAGTTAAAGCTGCTCATGAACTAGGGATAAGCACCATTGACAGTGGTCACTGTCCTTCCGAACATTTTTTTCATGAAAATATGTGGGCTTGTTTATAAGTGTGTGTTGGGGGATCATTTGTTTTTAACAGGCTGGGCTCATGCTCTTTCAGCTCAATAAATATTTATTGATTAGTTACTATATGCCAGGTACTGTTTTATATAACTGAAAATAATACTGTAACTTGTTTTTGCTTAAAAGCATAAAATCTTTTCACATCAGTACATAATGATCTCCATCATTATTAACAGTTACGTAGTATTCCATAGCATGGCAGTATCACAGCTCCAGAATTTAACTAGTTTTAGACATTCAGATTGTCTCCATATACTTTTCCATTACAAATAATGCTGCAGTGAATGCCTTTGTCATATGACCTTGTGCACATTTCTAATACTGACATTTGTAAATATTTCTAATAGACTCCTGTAAGGGAAACTGCTTAATTAGAGCAAGTGTACTGGCTGGGTGTGGTGGCTCACACCTGTAATCCCAGCATTTTCAGAGGCTGAGGCTGGCAGATTATCTAAGGTTAGGAATTCAAGACCAGCCTGGCTAACATGGCGAAACCCCATCTCTACTAAAGGTACAAAAATTAGCTGGTGGCATTTGGCTGTAGTCCTGGCTCCTCAGGAGGCTAAGGAGGCGGAGGTCGCAGTGAGTGCCACTACACTCCAGCCTGGGTGACAAAGTGAGACTCAGACTCATAAAAATAATAATAATAAAATAAAGTAAATATACTGAATATTTTATTTTATTTTATTTTATTTTTTGAGACAGGGTCTTGCCAGAGCAGCAGTACACGCAGACAACAGCAGTACAGTGATGTGATCTCAGTTCACTGCAACCTCTGCCTCCCAGGTTCAAATGATCCTGCCATCTCAGCCTTATAAGTAGCTGGGATTATAGGTGCAGGCCACCATGCCCAGCTAATTTTTGTATTTTTAGTAGAGACACGGTTTCACCGTGTTGCCTAGGCTGGTCTCGAACTGCTTTTTTTTTTTTTTTTCCTTTTGCGACATAGCCTCACTCTGTTACCTAGGCTAGAGTGCAATGGCAAGATCTCAGCTCACTGCAACCTCCGCCTCCCGGGTTCAAGCATTTCTCCTGCCTCAGCTTCCCAAGTAGCGAGGAAGTAGCGAGGACTACAGATGTGGGCCACCACGCCTGTCTAATTTTTATATTTTTAGTAGAGACAGGGTTTCACCATGTTGCCCAGGCTGATCTCGAACTCCTGATCTCAAGTGATCCACCTGCCTTGGCCTCCCAAACTGCTGGGATTACAGGTGAGAGCCACCACACCCCACCGAATGTTCTTAAATGTTGTACATAGATGCTATGGTTTGAATATTTGTACCCTCCAAAACGCTTGTTAAACTTAATCCCCAGTGTGGCAGTATTGGGAGGTGGGGCCTTTAAGAGGTGATTGGGGCCGGGCACAGTGGCTCAAGCCTGTAATCCCAGCACTTTGGGAGGCTGAGACGGGCGGATCACGAGGTCAGGAGATCGAGACCATCCTGGCTAACACGGTGAAACCCCCCGTCTCTACTAAAAAAACACAAAAAACTAGCCGGGCGTGGTGGCGGGCGCCCATAGTCCCAGCTACTCGGGAGGCTGAGGCAGGAGAATGGCGTAAACCCGGGAGGCGGAGCTTGCAGTGAGCCGAGATCGCGCCACTGCACTCCAGCCTGGGCGACAGAGTGAGACTCCGTCTCAAAAAAAAAAAAAAAAAAAAGGTGATTGGATAATGAGGGCTCTGCTCTCACAGATGGGTTCTTTCATACATAAATTCATGGATTAATGGGTTACTATGGGAGGGGAGCTGGTGGCTTTATAAGAAGAGGAAGAGAGACCTGAGCTAGTACATGAGCGTGTGCAGCCCGCCTCAGCGTGTGGTGCTGTGCTCTGCCGTTGGATGCTGCAGAGAGTTCCGACCAGCAAGAAGGCTCTCTTCAGATATAGCCCCTTGACCTCGGACTTCTCAGCCTCCATAAGAGTAAGAAATACGCTTCTTTTTGTTATAAATTGCTCAGTTTTAGATATTCTGTTATAAGCAACAGAAAACAGACTAAGATACTGGGTATCAAGATTGTACCCATTCATTCTGCTACTACTAGTATACAAGAGGGCCCTTTCCCCTACTCCCTGTGGCCTATTTTCAGTAATTTTGTCAATTTGATAGATAAAAATGGGCAATAATCTTTTCAGCAGAAATCAGCCTCAGCAGTCGATACTGACTGAGCAGTTTACAACCTTCAGCACAGGGCACTTCTAGAGTGTAAACTGAGAGAGGCGAAGCTCTGGCCACTCTCATGGGGAAGATTTGGATTTGGCTAACACTTGTGCGGTCCGTCATGTACGTTCACACACTTGGTCTTCTTTCTCCCTCACAACCACCTTCTAAGGTAAATATCATTGTCTCATTTTTTCAGATGAGGAAACAGGCCCAGAGAGACTAACTTCCCTAAATCAAAAAGTTAAGAAGTAACAGCCCGGGGTAAGGGGAGTCTGAGAGTGAAGGGAAGAGTAGCAGAGGCAAGGCCATCATTAACCCTGGAATTTGTGTGGAGCCAGGGCTGGGTCTCAAGGCCAGGCCAGACCAAGGGAGGAGTGGAGGAGGAAATGATATGAAATTCTTTGCCATGGGCTGTAGACTGTGGAATCTGTTTTGCCTGTGCTCGGGGCTTGTCCTGGTTGGGCATGAGGTAGAGGCTGCAAAGAGTCCAGGGCCCTCAAATCCAGGGAGGGGAAGGCCCCAGGTCTGGTAATGCAGAAGGCCTGAGGAGAGAGTGGGCAGGGATGTTACCCTGCTGACGTCGGAGGTGTGTAGGAGTTGATTATACGGAGCAGGCCTTGTCCACAAGCGAATGGGGAACTTCTTCCATCCTCCTAGCTGGCCTGCCCAAAGCCCTTAGCACAGATCCCATTTCTCAAAAAACTATTAAAAAAAAGAAACCATCCTGGCTAACACGGTGAAACCCCATCTCTACTAAAAATTACAAAAAACTAGCCAGGCGAGGTGGCGGGTGCCTGTAGTCCCAGCTACTCGGGAGGCAGAGGCAGGAGAATGGCATGAACCCGGGAGGCGGAGCTTGCAGTGAGCTGAGATCCGGCCACTGCACTCCAGCCTGGGTGACAGAGAAAAACTCCGTCAAAAAAAAAAAAAAAAAAAAAAAAAAAAGAAAAAGAAAAGAAAAGTAAAAGAAAACCCCTAAACAGTCCTCTTTGCATAATGGTGGCTCTGAGCCTGGGAGTTCCAAGGACAGACTTGTGTCTAATCACCTCTGGCTCCAGCATGTGCTAAGTGGTCCTCAGCGCTCAGCATTCTGAAGAAATATTTTCAGCAGTCTCTGGGTGGGGACCCAGTAGGCAGCTAAGTGCCTTTCTCTGGAGATTCTGTTCCCCAGTGAAGGTCAGCTCAAGTGAACAGGCTTCCAGGGTCACAGAAACCTCTGTGGACCCACACGTACAGGAGAAGCAGCCGCTCTGCAGGGATGGCTTCATCTCAGCCCCTTTTCCCACACAGCCTTGGTGCACAATATGCTACTCTGTGCCAGGGGTCTTAAAGGGAAGCTTAACACATGGCGGCATCACTGGAGTGGTGATTTGCCAGTGTTTTCAGATGACAGAGGGCCGAAGAATACAGAAAAGGGCCTTGCATCCTGAACCTGGTGAAATTGTGGCCCAGGATCACAGGAAAAGAACACACATTTCCTCAGCCTTTTTAAATGAGAAAATAGTACAAATAATGGAAATTCTATTCTTTGGTTGGTTATGTGTTTATTCTTAGGAAATGCATTTATATGCAGAGAGAAAAAGCAGAGGGAGAGAGAGAGCAAGCACGTGCAAATGTGGTAACATCAGTGAATCTGGGTAAAGAGTATTTGGAAATTCCTGGTACATTCAACTTTTCTGTAAATTTGAAATTGTATCAGAATAAAAAGCGAGTACTCTCTTCCTCAGTGCATGCACTAAAATTGAAACCTACAGAGATTCGCACAGCCCCTGCGCAAGGATGATCAGATGGTTTGGATGTTTTGTCCCTTCCAAATCTCATGTTAAAGTGTGACCTCAGGCCGGGCGTGGTGGCTCACGCCTGTAATCCCAGCACTTTGGGAGGCTGAGGTGGGTGGATCACCTGAGGTCAGGAGTTCGAGACCAGCCTGGCCAACATGGTGAAACCCCATCTCTACTAAAAATACAAAAACTGGGTCAGGTGTGGTGGCACATACCTGTCATCCCAGCTACTCGAGAGGCTGAGGCAGGAGAATCACTTGAACCTGGGAGGTGGAGGTTGCAATGAGCAAAGATTATGCCACTGCACTCCAGCCTGGGCAACAAGAGCGAAACTCCATCACAAAAAAAAAAAAAAGTGACCTCCAATGTTGGAGGTGGGCCTAATGGGAGATATCTGGGTCGTGGGAGCGGCTGCCTCATGAATGGCTTGGTGCTGTCCTCATGGTAGTGAGTGAGCTGTCACTCTGAGTTCACGTGAGCTCTCTCTCTCTCTCTCTGGTTGTTTAAAAGAGCCTGGCACCTGCGCTCTCCCGCTTTCTCTCTCTCTCTCTCCCTCCTGCTTGGTCCCTCTCTTGCCGTGACACACTGGGTCTGCTTTGCCTTCCACCATGATTGTAAGCTTCCTGAGGCCTCACCAGCAGCAGATGCTCGTGCCATGCTTCTCATACAGCCTGCAGAACCATGAGCCAAATCAGCCACTTTCCTTTATATATAAATTGCCCAGTCTCACTCAGGTCTTCTGTTTTTGTTTTTTGTTTTTGTTTTTTTTTTTGAGACAGGGTTTCACTCTGTCACCCAGGCAAAGTCTTGGAACACTGCAACATCTGACTCCCAAGCTCAAGTCATCCTCCCACCTTAGCTTCCTGGGTAGCTGGGATTACAAGTGTGTGCCACCATGCCCGGCTAATTTTTGTATTTTTTGTAGAGACAGGGTTTTGCCATGTTGCCCAGACTGGTCTTGAACTCCTGAGCTCAAGCGATCCACCCATCTCGGCCTTCAAAAGTGCTGGGTTTGCAGGCATGGGCCACTGCGCCTGGCCAGACATTCCTTTAGAGCAATGCATAGTGGACTGATACAGATGACATGAAAATTTGTGAAGTGTTCCATATTTTTTACTACATGTTCTCATTTATAAGTGGGAGCTAAATAATGTGTACACATGAACATAGAGTGTGGAATAGTAGACACTGGAGACTTGGGAGGGTAGGAGGGTGGGAGGTGGGTGAAGGATAGGAAATCAGGGGGTACAATGTGCATTATTTAGATGATGGCTACACTAAAAGCCCAGACTTCACCACTGTGTAATATATCTATGTAACAAAACTCCACCTGTATCCCTTAAATTTATATTTTATATATATATATATATATATATTTTTTTTTTTTTTTTTTTGAGACAGAGTCTCACTCTGTTGCCCAGGCTGGAGTGCAGTGGTGGGATCTCGGCTCACTGCAATCTCCGGCTCCTGGGTTCAAGCGATTCTCCTGCTTCAGCCTCCTGAGTAGCTGGGATTACAGGTGTGAGCCACCGTGCCTGGCCAAATTTATATTTTTAAAAAGTAACAAAAAGATTTACAGAAACCAGAGGAGCATTTTTAGGTAAATTAATCTTCATTCCCACAAGACTAGCACATGAATGGGTTTAAATTTTGCATAGATTTTGATTTTTTTTGTTGTTGTTGTTGTTTGAGACAGGGTCTTGCTCTGTCACCAAGGCTGGAAGGCAGAGGCATGATCACCGCTCACTGCAGCCTCAACCTCCTGAGCTCAAGCAATCCTCCTACCTCAGCTTTCCAAGTAGCTGGCACCACAGGCACATATCACCATGCTTGGCTAATTTTTTTTAGAGATGGGGTCTATGTTGCTCAGGCTGCTCTCAAACTCCTGACTCAAGCAGTCCACCCACCTCAGCCTCCTAAAGATTTTGTGGGTTTTTTTTTTAAATATGAAAAGATATGTTATTATTATTAGTGCATATACCACATTGCACTTTCTCCAATGGCAAATGAGGCAGAGGGTAATATTTCTCTTTAATTCCCTAAGAACCTCAATATCATCTGTCTTCTGGAGGATTCAGTTTCTTCTGACATCTGTGATACTGTCCACGAAGATACCAACTGTACTTAGTATAAATAACATTTTGCTAAGTTGTTCTATTAGGGGTTCTTGCTCAAGTTGTTCACTTTTTTCTTCTCTAGTTTTCAGCTCTTGACCGTGTGTTTCTTCATGATTATACACAGGATCTGGTCAAGGGATAGATTTTGTGCGTTCATATGGATGTCTGTAGAAGGATAGTAACATACTATTGTCCTGGCATCAGTTGTCAAAGCAAAGTCTACTTTGCAACTGTAGTCATCTGGAAAAGTAGAGTATGTAGATTTATGGCAAACATAAGGCTCCATTTTGGATTGAAAATAAATGTTTCCAGATAGTTCCCTTTGATATCACCCATCTTACTGCTGCTACTGCCATGTAGCAAGATGCTTATCAGGTGTTATGAAAAAAGATGCTTCAAAGAGAATCTGCTTTTAAAATCTGCTTCTGGGCACATCAGTTTTCATCCCTGCTTAACAGCTCCTCACTATGAGCCCATCATCTTCTCTCTTTATTTTTGTATAGATCTTAAATTATTTTTACTCAGTTGTAATCATGGACAAATTTGTAGTCTGCTTTTTTTCACCTAACATTAGTTATAAACTGTTTTCCATACTGCTGCATATTCTTTGTAATTATTTTAATGATTTATAATTTAATTTTTTACTTGATTTTTTTTTTGAAAGAGAGAGTCTCACTCTGTCACCCAGGCTGGAATGCAGTGGCATGATCACAGCTCACTGCAGCCTTGACTTCCCGGATTCAGTTGATCCTCCCACCCCAGGCTGGCGCATGCCACCAGGCCTGGCTAATTTTTTTGTATTTTTTATAGAGGGAGGTTTCACCATGTGGCCCAGGCTGGTCTCAAACTCCTGTGCTCAAGCAATCCTCCTGCCTCAGCCTCTCAAAGTGTTGGGATTACAGGCATGAGCCATCGCACCTAGCCAATTTATAATACTATATATCATAATTTATATTCTCCTGTTGGTGGACATGTAAGAGGAAGAGGATACTGGTTCATCATGAGCTCTGTACCAGGTGTTGCCCACCGCAGGCTATATATGGGCATCATCTTGTTTGACCCTCATGATCCTGCTATGCCCCAGGCTCTGTTCTAGTTTTGGGAACACATCAGCAAATTAAATAGACAAAATGGAACTTACATTCTAGTAGGGGTCGTGGTCGGCGGGAGATGTACAATCAAAAGTATACATAATGCTGAAGAATTAAATGTGGAAGGAGTTTAAATTTTGAAAGTTTGCTATACATACTTTTCCTGCATTATTATTATTATTTTATTTATTCACTTGTTTTAAGATGGAGTCTCCCTCTGTTGCCCAGTGCAGTGGCGTAGAGTGCAGTGGCGTGATCTCAGCTCACTGCAACCTCTGCCTCCTGGGTTCAAGTGATTCTCCTGCCTCAGCTTCCTGAGTAGCTGGGACTACAGGCATGCACTACCACACCCGGCTAATTTTTGTGTTTTTAGTAGAGACGGGGTTTCACCATATTGGCCAGGCTGGTCTCGAACTGCTGACCTTGTAATCCACCCACCTCAGTCTCCCAAAGTGCTGGGATTACAGACGTGAGCCACTATGCCTGGCCATTGTCCCCCATTATTATAAAGAGTTTTCAGCACGTTTTTTAAAAAGGATATGCATAATAAATAAAAAAGTATGTATTATATTATAAGATGCCAAATAATATGGAAAAACAGCAGAATAAGGAGAGTAACAAGTGCAGGAGGAGGGAGTGTTTTCATTTGAAATAGAGTAGTTGGGGTAGACCACACCGAGGACATTTGAGCAAAGACTTGGAGGAGATGAAAGCAATCCCTGAATAACACATGAACAAATCAAATGTCTTTTTCAATACATTCTAACTATGCCATTAGGAAGCAGGCATTAGAAGGGCTAAGGTACCACGAGGGGCTGGTGAAACTTGTATGTATCTACATCATTGGCTAAAATATAAATCAGCCCAGTTCTTTTGTGAAGCATTATGTCAATTCACACAGCCATTTAAAATATTAATGTCTTTTGACCTGGTAATCCCACTCCTGGGAATTTGTCCTAAGGAAATTTTTGCAAAGAAGAGAAAAGGCTCTATGTGGAAAGATCACTGCAGCAGTATCCATTTGTCTTAGTCAGGTCTAACCTTAGTCAGGTTTATTTCTCACAGTTCCGAGGTTGGAGTCTGAGATTTGGGGACCAGCAGGGTCCAGTTCTGGGAGAAAGCCCTCTTCTGGGTCTCCAACTGTATTAGCCCATTCTCATGCTGCTATAAGAACATACCGGAGACTGGGTAATTTATAAAGGAAAGAGGTTTAATTGGTTCACAGCTCGGCATGGCTGGGGAGGCCTCAGGAAACTTACATTCATGGCAGAAGGGGAAGCAAATACGTTCTTCTTCACAGGGCAGCAGGAAGGAGAAGAATGAGAGCCAGTTGAAGGGGGAAGCCCCTTCTAAAACCATCAGATCCCGTGAGAACTTACTATCACAAGAATAGCATGGGGAAAACCGCCCCCATGATTCAATTACCTCCCGCTGGGCCCTTCCCACCACATGTGGGGATTGTGGGAACTACAATTCAAGATGAGACTTGGGTTGGGATGCAGCCAAACCATATCACCAACTGTCAACTTCTCATTGTATCCTCACGTGGCAGAAGAGAACTAGCTAGGTCTCTGGCCCCTTTTTGTAAGGGCACTAATCCCATTGATAAAGGGTCTACTCTCATGACATAATTACCTCCCCAAAGTTCCACCTCCATATACCATCACATCAGGATTAGTGTTTCAACATGTATATTTTAGAGGGACACAAACACACAGTCCATTGCACCATCAAAGTGAGGAAGTGATGGATTCAGAATTGTCTTGGAGTCAGGTGTTGGGGTCTGAAGGTTTGACTCTATGATCTGCCACTTGGTATCTGTGTGGTCTTGGGTTTAGTGACTTGATCTTCCTGAGCCCATGCCTGCCGTGATGGAAGGAAGGAAATCAGTTTGGGAAAGTCCTGGGGGACCAGACTGTGAAGGGTCTTGACTGCTAAGCCAATGATTCCAGGCTCTGTGCAGTCAGCAGGAGAATCATTACAGGTATTTGATTAGAGCTGTGCATCAGGAAGATTAACTTGACGGTGGCATATAAGATGAATGGAACAGGGGAGAATGCAGAGGTGGGGAGGCCACTTAGGAGGCTTCTGCAGTAGTCTACATGAGAGGCAATGACTAATTAAATGAAACAGCCCAAATTGTATGAGCACCTCATGGGTGATGAGCCATTATAAATCTCCAGCCTCCCCATAGCATCTGTCTTAAAGTCTGCACTGAACAGAAATATTACAGAATAATGCTTTATATTTCTAACCCTTTGCAGTTCAAAAAGTGCTTTCATGAGCATTATCTCATTTGATCTAGGCTGTTTACAAATTGATATTTTGAAGGAGTTTTTCCAGATATTGAAATTGGGCCTATAGATTTATAGTTTTCAAGGCTCGCCCCTTCTCTCCTCCTCTACTCAGCTTCCTTTCGCTCAGTCTTCAGGCACTTCATGGTTCTTTATTCCTTTTCACAACCAAAAAAAAAAAAAATGCATGCTGAACAACACACCAGGCTCCTTGCTAGGTCACTCCAAAAGCAGGGAAGTCATCAGTGTGCGGGATTTGAGCACATTTGGTTTATTTAATCATTCATTCATCTTTCTCTGATCACAGTGGAGTTTCACGTGTTCCACCATATTCTGTCCCTGAAATGCTCTGCACACACCAGTAAGAGCCCACGAGGGGTCCTAGCCTTTACCTTCCCTCCTTGTCTGCCAGGATTGAAGGAGGAAATCAGGTTGGGAAAGTCCTGTGGGACCAGATTGTGGAGGAGCTTGACTGCTAAGCCAAGGACTCCAGGCTCTATGCTGTCAGCAAGAGAAACATTACAGGTATTTGATCAGAGTTGCGCATGAGGAAGGTTAATCCAGCAGTGACTCCCTCCAGCTTCAGCCCTTCCCCAGTCTCGCGGTTGCGGGGAGTGTCTTTTGCTGGATTCCCCCAAAGAGGTCCCAAGTCACACAGACACAATTCAGGAGACACAGGACTAGCAATCACCCGGGAGGCCTGCAGCCTGGGTCTCCACTGTGATTGAGGCTTCCTAACTCTGGCTTTTGGCCTTCCAGAGGCACTAATGAGCAGGGCTGAGCAGTAATTAAGACTGTGCTGTGTTCCACATCACGCAGCACAGCTGCAGCTGCCGGGAGGAAGGGGAGGGAGAGAAGACAGGGAAGATGCCTTTAGCCCTCTCTTCCCACTCTGAACCCACTTGCTGTCCAGGCTCTTCAGTGCAGCAAGGGGGTTTGGTAAAGCCATGGGATGACAGAACAGCTACAGGAGATGGATGCCCAGGGCTGGGGAAATAGTGTTCAGACACCAGCCAGGTGTTGCTGCTCCATTCTGCATCCCAGGTGGGGTGCCAATGGGCCAAGCCATGGTTGTCTCAGAGGTGAGGACCCCCTGTCTTGCAACCAGCCTGGCACTACAGGCCCTGCAGCAGGAGGGGGCTGTGATCTGGCCAGGGGGAGCTGGGTGGAGGGCGAGTATGACACATGCAGTTATGAGTCTGGGACCTTCTCTGGCTCACATCCCAGAACGGGGGCCTCTCTTGGTGAGGGGCCACTGCAAGAACAAATACTCAATGAGCAACACAGAGCCAAGTGCTGGAGGTTCACAGGTCACACTACGAGCCAGTTCATTCCACAGAACACACTCTCCAGTGGAGAGGTGGAGGTCAAAACAGAGTCATGACTGCTACGAGAAAAAGTTCCATGGGGCCACAGAGTCATCTAGGGTAGACTGAGGACAGCTTCACTTATATGGTGGCACTTGAGCTGAACCTTGAAGTAGAAGAGGGATTCACCAGAAAATATGGTTTTGGCAAAGGGAATAGAGAACAAAGGCAGTTGGCATGAGATAGTTGGCTGCCAGGAGACGTGGTGGGCCTGGCCCAGAGCATGAGTGGAGTGAGAAGGGAAGGAGTCTAGGGAAAGGAACCTAGAGAATCCAGAATTCTAAAGGACCACCAGAGGCTCCAGGTGGGGCAAGAGGGACTAACAGGATGACCCACCTTCCCCAACTTACACCATCTCAGGCACTGGGCAGATGCTCTGTGACTTTATCGGGATCCCTGGGGAGTGGTGCCAGCCCCAGGTACTGAGCTGGAGGTGGGGATCACAGAGGACTCAAGGGACTCAAGGAGGAAAGGCAGCTGGAGGGAAGGGGCTTGGGCGGAACAAAGGAGGAGGGGGCTTGGCCCTGGGCTCTCATCCACTCCTGAAGCCCATCCAGGGGAACAGTGAACAGTGAATGATGCAGTGCCTGTGTCCCGAGATCCCAGCCTCGTGTGGGGCCATCGGGTCACCAGAAGCCTTCCTGTCTCCTGCCCATTGCTCTGGGGGCCACAGGTACCTGAAGGTTTCCAGAACCCAGGGAAGAGGCCGGAGGTTCAGTCATAGCTCTATAGGAGCAGAACTAGAGTGATGACCAGCTCCCAAAATACATAACCCTTATTTTGAGCTTCACAATACATGTCAGTCAGAGAAAGAAAGGTTCAAGTCTCAAAAATGCTGGATCTTGGCTGGGCGCGGTGGCTCACGCCTGCAATCCCAGCACTTTGGGAGGCTGAGGCAGGCAGATCACTTGAGGTCAGGAGTTCAAGACCAGCCTGACCAACATGGTGAAAACCCGTCTCTACTAAAAATAGAAAAATTAGCCGGGCATGGCAGTGGGCACCTGTAATCTCAGCTACTGGGGAGGCTGAGGCAGGAGAATTGCTTGAACCTGGGAGGCGGAGGTTGCAGTGAGCCGAGATGATGCCACTGCACTCCAGGCTAGGTGGCAGAGTGAGAGACTCAAAGTCTCAAAAAAAAAAAAAAAAAAAGCTGGAGCTTCAATAATGCTGACCACTTTCAAATATATGTAATCAGCACTCGTTTCAAATAGTCTTTTAGCAGCATGCTAACTTATGACTACAAGGTCTGCGGTCCCCTCTCCTGCCAAGTGTCCCCTTCCCCTGTCCGAGCGGCTCGAAGGCAGTCCTCCAAGGGGATTCGGGGTTGTACTCCCGTATAAAAGAAAGCCTGTGGTGCTGCTGTGTTAAGTTACCCACCTGTTGGCTGGTGAGCGCCCCCTTCATGTCTTTCCTGAAGGTGGATTTTCTGTAAATAAGAAGACCACATTTTTTATTCTGAGGCTGTGGTCTTGTTTTCCATAGCAGTGTGTCCCAGAAAGCTGGAGATCTCTTGCATGGCCATGATTTGAAAGTCTGGAAATGGGATCCACCGGTAAGCTGTGTTCTCCATGGAATTCACCCGAGGCTGCCCTGCACCCCTCGCCTCTCCCTCGGGGTCACAGGGCATCTGTGGGCACCTCTTCCTGTTGCCTGTATGTCCTCCCCAATAGGAGAAAGACAGGGCATAGAGGGAAATGAGTCTCTTTCACTGGTTCGAATTAGGGGGAAGCCTGTCAGTCCAGGCCCCCCTCACATTCAGGCAACGGCCGATCCCGCTTCCTTTCCTCCGACCTGGCGGGCATGGGAAGCAACTGTGGAGGAATTTCAGAGCTGGGGGAAGCAGAGGGAGGATAGGAATGCCTTTTATTTTCTTTGAACTTTTCCATTTATAATATTTCTATTTTTAAAAGAATAATTTGGTTATTTTTCATTTAGAATATTTTCCTTAGAGCAATAAAGGCTTTTGCAATATGGAAAAGGTGACATTTGATCTGAAGGAGTCTGGGGGAGCTCTGAGTATAGGGAACTGACCTTTCATACCCGCCCATGAGCGCTGCTGCCTGGGGGCCTGAGGTGTAGGTCGGCTCACTGCCAGCGACCTGCCTGTGACCAGCCTGTCCCTCTTCCCATGGGTTCTCTAGCTGGCTCTGCCTAAAGCCTGTCTGTCTCGCCAACTCTCCCACTTCTCAGCTTCTCCCTTTCTTCATTCAGCCTGGCCCAGAAGCCCTGAGGGCTGGGCCAGAGAGAAGCAGTTGTTGCTGTTTTTTCCCAGCTCCCGCTCAAACCTGACACCCACAGAAAGGTCAAGCCCGCGTGGTTCTGCACATCCCTGCCTGGCCCGCCCTGGCTGTTACCATGACGACTGCTGGGCTGGAAATGTCCTTCGCCACCTCCACTCAGCACACTGGTGACTGTCCCACGCCCCATCCTCAGAAAAGCTGCTCCTGCCAGGGGTTCTGGAGTTACAGGGCCTTTGGGAATAAGACAGACCGACGGAGACCAGGAAGATGGACAGATACAGTCAGAGGCACACACACTAACAGTCAAAGAGACAGGCATAGTGCGACAGGAGAGTGCGAAGATGCGAGGAAGTGAGGTGGCGACACAGCCTCAGCCGCGCAAGACTGCAGGAAAAATAAAGCAAAGCGGGGCCTGAGACAGAGACAAGAGACAAAGGGAGGCACGGGGGACGCGGGGGCCCGTGGCGCCACAGCGAGAGGCCAGACAGAGGAAGAGACAACAGGCAGAGACCAGGGCAGTCAGCTCTCCCATCCCAGGGAATTTCCTTGCCCAGTAGGTCTCTCTTGGCCTCATCCTCTCTGAGATGTCAGGCAGGGTCTGTCTGAGTTGATTTGCTGTCCAGGCTGTTCCTCTGGCTGGACAACATTTGCCACCTTAAGAGGGGCCCTCCCCTAATAACAGTGATTGTTATTTTGTTGACACACACACACACACACACACACACACACCCTGCTCCTTGCCCATGATTCCATGTCACCCCAAACTCATCATAAATACCTTCGCAGCCTCACTTCACCCAGGCGTTGGAACATTGAGCAGGGTTGATTTTCAAATTGTGGCAAAATCTAGGAAATAAGCATGAACCTCAGAGATGATGAAGCCCCTGGAGGATAATGAACGGGCAAGAGGAGGGAAAAGACAGACTGAACAGTGAGTACCAGACAAGAGTGTGGGGGCAAGAGGGTGGGAGAAGGGATCAGGAAAGAGAGAGGCGGGCTCAGAGCTCTGACCAGGGCAAGCCAGAGGAGCGGTAACAGGAGGGCTGGGCCAACTCGATTAGCCTTCAGGGCCTGGCAGGGAACCCTGCCTCCAACATCAGTGCCATGATTTCCCATCTTTGAAGTGTCTCCCAGGCTTTGAGGGAGGCTTCTCAAGGTCTTTGAATTCTTGGTCGTTCTTAGCATTTTCTTTTTTCATTTTTTCTTTTTCTTTTTTTTGAGATGGAGTCTCACTCTGTTGCCCACGCTGGAGTGCAATGGTGTGATCTTGGCTCACTGCAACCTCCGCCTCCCGGGTTCAAGTCATTCTCCTACCTCAGCTTCCTGAGTCGCTGGGATTACTGGCGCCTGCCACCATGCCTGGCTAATTGTTTTTGTATTTTTAGTGGAGATGGGGTTTCACCATGCTAACCAGGCTGGTCTCGAACTCCTGACCTCAGGTGATCCACCCGCCTCGGCCTCCCAAAGTGCTGGGATTACAGGTGTGAGCCACCGTGCCCAGCCCAGCATTTTCTTCTTAGAAAATGATAAGGCTGTTGGCCGGGCGTGGTGGCTCACACCTGTAATCCCAGCACTTTGGGAGGCCAAGGCGGGTGCATCACGAGGTCAGGAGATCGAGACCATCCTGGCCAACATGATGAAACCCTGTCTCTACTAAAAATACAAAAATTAGCTGGGCGTGGTGGCAGGTGCCTGTAGTCCCAGCTACTCAGGAGGCTGAGGCAGGAGAATGGCGTGAACCCGGGAGGTGGAGCTTGCAGTGAGCTGAGATCATGCCACTGCACTCCAGCCTGGGTGACAGAGTGAGACTCCGTCTCAAAAAAAAAAAAAAGAAAATGATTAGGCTGTCAACACAGGAAACTCTGGGGCCGGGTCAGTCTCTCACCTGTCCTAACCTTGACCACACTGTGGAAGGACGGTAGAGTCAGTGCCCTTAATGTCACCATGTTCCAAGGTCACATGAGTGTTGAACAGGTGCCAGCCTGAAGCACCGATTGCCCTGGTGCCGTCCATCCAGAGAGCCCAGTGAGAAGGTGGGCCAAGAAAGAAGACTTGAACCTAAGAGAGCTGTGGGTGGACATTCAGAGTAGGCTGGGCTGAACTTGCCCCGGGAAGAACCACTTCCCACACTGGGCCACAAAGGCCAAAATGTCAAAACCAAGGGTCCTGCACAGCCCTGGAAGGCGGATCCTGGCCTGGGCGGGAAAGGGATTGTGCCATATGCTCACCGCGCTGCCTCACATCCCTCCAGCCCATTTCCGTGACCAGTTGCAGTTGCAGCGGATGCTTCTGGTACACGCTCAGTTTCCCACCTCTCTCCTTCTCTGCATGAGGTTTTTCTCAGCCCCTGCAGGGCCGCCTGAAAGTGGCAGGGACTTAATACCTCCAAAGAGCAAACCTCAACCAATGAAGGATGAGCATTGGTGGAACTATAACCCAGATGTCCCCTGTCAGTCAGTGGCAAAATTCTGAGCTGTAATCTTTTTTTTTTTTTTTTTTTTTTGAGATGGAGTCTTGCTCTGTCACCCAGGCTGGAGTACCGTGGCTCCATCTCAGCTTACTGCAACCTCCACCTCCCAGGTTCAATTAATTCTCCTGTCTCATCCTCCCAAGTCGCTGGGGCTATGGGCGCACACTACCACACCCAGCTAATTTTTGTATTTTTAGTAGAGACATGGTTTTGCCACGTTGGCCATACTGGTCTTGAACTCCTGACCTCAGGTGATCCACCCACCTCAGCCTCCCAAATTGCTAGGATTACAGGCGTGAGCCACTGCGCTCAGCCTGAGGTGTCATCTTTATGTCTCCTCAGAGTGATCCCAGGGCAACAGCCCTAACTACCCACAGCGGACCTACTCAACACAGGGAGCTGTCTCATTCTCCTCACTCCCTCACTCTTGCTCACCCCCTAAAATCAGCCACCTACGTACAGGCCCTTGTCTCATGATACACATTCAGAGAACATAAAATAGCACAAAAGCAATCTTTTTGTCATCTTCCAGCCCGAGTCTGTCCCTCAGGGTTGGGCTAAGATAAGAACTGTGGGAGGGCTCTGCCTCTGAACACTGATTGGCAGGTGATCAGGTGTTTGTCATTATTATCTAGGAAGGAGAAAGAACTCACCAGCTCTCCCTCCCAAATGCTTGGGAGACCAGGGCTGACTCACCAGCAGCAGGCCCCCATAGGTCCCCAGTGGCCAACCACAGATTTTCATAACTGGAAAGGACCTTAGGGGTGACCTGATCCAACTTTCTGCACAGTGCAGGAATCCCCTTTACAACCTCTCTGACATCCACTTACAAACCTCCAGTGACAGAGAATTACTATCTTTTACAAGGCCACCCTGTTGTTGAACAGCTATTAGAAAGTTCTTAACACTGAATGGTAATTGGTCTTCCTGAAACTCCCTGCCATTGGTCCTAGTTTGTCCTTTTTTTTTTTTTTTTTTTTTTTTTTTTTTTTTTTTTTTTTTTTTTTTGAGACGGAGTCTCGCTCTGTCACCCAGGCTGGAGTACAGTGGCCGGATCTCAGCTCACTGCAAGCTCTGTCTCCCAGGTTTATGCCATTCTCCTGCCTCAGCCTCCTGAGTAGCTGGGACTACAGGCGCCCGCCACCTCGCCCGGCTAGTTTTTTTGTATTTTGTATTTTTAGTAGAGACGGGGTTTCACCGTGTTAGCCAGGATGGTCTCGATCTCCTGACCTCGTGATCCGCCCGTCTCGGCCTCCCAAAGTGCTGGGATTACAGGCTTGAGCCACCACGCCCGGCCCTAGTTTGTCCTTTGTACTTCAGTGTCTCAGCTTTCTACCCAATACTCCTCCAAATATTTTAAAGCCAACTGGGTCTCTCTTAAATCTCTTTTCTATGGAAAACAATCTTATTGTCTTGTCCTGTCTTCAAATGACTCGATCTTCTGAGCCTACTCACCCTGGACCCCTCCTCTAGGGAGCATTACAGTTTGTCGATGTTCCTCCGTAGGAAAAGACCCTGTTGCGTGGCAAGAGTGGCAACATCTTGAAGCAAAACTGCCATATGACTGATGTTTGACTCCTGCATACATCAGCCTCCCAGGCTCAAGCTATCCTCCTCAAGGCATTCCCGTGGCAAGGTCAAGAAACAATGCCTGGGCCGGGCATGGTGGCTCACGCCTGTAATCCCAGCACTTTGGGAGGCCAAGGTGGGTGGATCACCTGAGGTCAGGAGTTCGAGACCAGCCTGACCAATGTGGTGAAACCCCGTCTCTACTAAAAATACAAAAAGTAGCCAGGCATGGTGACAGGCACCTGTAATCCCAACTACTTGGGAGGCTGAGGTAGGAGAATCGCTTGAACCCAGGAGGCGGAGGTTGCAGTGAGCCAAGATCATGTACTGTACCCCAGCCTGGACGACAAGAGAGAAACTCCATCTCAAAAATAAATAAATAAAAGAAACAATGTCTGTAACACAGATAACCCCTCATAAAGAAATGATGCCGGGCCAGGTGGGGTGGCTCATGCCTGTAATGCCAACACTTTGGGAGGCCAAGGTAGGAGGATTGCTTGAGCCCAGGAGTATGAGACCGGCCTGGGCAACATAGTGAGATTTCTTTTCTTTTTCTTTTTTTTTTTTTTTTGAGACGGAGTCTCGCTCTGCCGCCCGGGCTGGAGTGCAGTGGCCGGATCTCAGCTCACTGCAAGCTCCGCCTCCCAGGTTTACGCCATTCTCCTGCCTCAGCCTCCCGAGTAGCTGGGACTATAGGCGCCTGCCACCTCGCCCGGCTAGTTTTTTGTGTTTTTTAGTACAGATGGGGTTTCACCATGTTAGCCAGGATGGTCTCGATCTCCTGACCTCGTGATCCGCCCGTCTCGGCCTCCCAAAGTGCTGGAATTACAGGCTTGAGCCATCACGCCCGGCTCTTTTCTTAAAAAAATAAAATAAAATAAAATAAAATATTAGCCAGGCGTGTAGTCCCAGCAAACTCAGGAGGCTGAGGAGGGAGGATAGCTTGAGCCTGGGAGGTTGAGGCTGCAGTAAGCTGTGATAATGCCATTACACTCTAGCCTGGGTGACAGAGTCAGACTCTGTCTAAAAAAAAAAAGAAAATGGAAAAGAACGAGAAAAAAGGAAAGAATGCCTATAGCATAAATAACCCCTCATAAAGATGCTTATCTGACCTCCCCAGTGGTCATGAAACTTTATACAATAAAGTCTGAGGTGTGACCAGCTGCACATGTTTTCCCCTAAAAGCTTGCTATGTAAAGGATATTTTCTGGAGGGTGGGCATGGAAATCCACCACCTCATGACCACCCAAGGTGTGGCTTCTGTGCATAAGTTGCTATTAAGTATTTCTTTCTGAGAAACTAGACTCTGTTAGCCTCTTTTTTTTTTTTTTTTTTTTTTTTGAGATGGAGCCTCAGTCTGTCGCCCAGGCTGCAGTACAGTGGCATGATCTCGGCTCACTGCAACCTCTGCCTCCCGGGTTCAAGAGATGCTTCTGCCTCAGCCTCCTAAGTATCTGGGATTACAGGTGCACACCACCATACCCAGCTAATTTTTGTATTTTTAGTAGAAACAGAGTTTCACCATATTGGCCAGGCTGGTCTCGAACTCCTGACCTTGTGATCCACCCGCCTCAGCCTCCCAAAGTGCTGGGATTACAGGTATGAACCACCGCGCCCGGCCTTGTCAGCCTCTTTCTTTGGCCCCTCAGCTCTCTTGGCCTTTAGGGGTAGGTTTGCATAGACCTGCTCGCTGCAGAACATCCTCTTACAATGTGGTGCCCAGATGATGCTTTCAGAGAGGCATGACCAGTGCAGAATATATTTTTACACTACTATGTCCCAAGTACATTTCCACTATTGATTCCTAGAATTATAACTTTTTTTTAGCAACACATAACACTGCTGACACCATTGAACTGTTAAGACACTGAACTCCTGTTTGGGGTTTTCCATACCACTTTCCCCTTTCTCCAGCCAACAGCAATCTTCTTTCACTTCCCATTCTTATATGGTTCTGGTGGGACTGTTAACCACAGTATCCTGTACACTTACTCATAGATCTTGCCCTTATCATAGTCACTGCTCCAATGACAAGCATGTGACCCAGGCCAAGCCAATCTGAGTCCTTCCCCTGGAATTTATTTATTTATTTGAGACATGATCTTGCTCTGTCACCCAGGATAGAGTGCAGTAAGGCAATCATAGCTCACTGCAGCCTCAACCTCCTGGGCTCAAGCAGTCCTCCCACCTCAGCATCCCCAGTAGCTGGACTACAGGCCTGCAGTACCATGCCAGGCTAATTTTTAAATTTTTTTGTAGAGACGAGGTCTCTGTGTGTTGCCCAGGCTGGTCTCAAACTCCTGGGCTCAAGTGATCCTCCCACCTTGGCCTCCCGAAGTGCTGGGATTATTAAGCCTAAACCACTGTGCTGAGCCCCCTGGGATCTATTATATGGGGTTGGAAAGTGTTATATTTCCTCTAGAGCTCCTAAACTGGAATGATGTCTGCCCAGAGCTCCCTGTGCTATACGAACACACACAGATAGTCAACAGTGGGAGGAAGAGAGGCTAAAGATACTGCTGGAGTCCTGGGATCCAGCTAACTGAAGCCAGCTCTGTATATCTTAGGCTAGAATTGAGTCTGGCTTGGATTTCTTTTTTTTTTTTTTTTTTTTTTTTGCAATAGCCTTGGAAAACTTTCCAGAGTCTGGCTTCTTGGCTTCTGTCACTAGAACTTTGTCCCATCACTCTAGTCTATAGAAAAATTTTAGAATTGTTATTCTGTTATTTAATCAATTACCTACTCTTCTCACTTTTGATAAGGTTACCTTCTATTCACTCAACCAAATCATTGATAAAAATGTTGAGTTGAACACAGGAAAAAGAAACCAACAACATGTCAGCTTATCAATAAAAGAGTTTACCTTTGGGATGACTGTTTCAACAACTGTGAGTCTCCTCTACCATACTCTTACCCAACGTACACTCCGCATCCTGTCTGCCTTGATCAGGCACCATGCTAAAGACCACACTGCACCTTGGCATTCTGCTGAGCCAATAGTTGATGGTCTCATCCCCAAAGGATATAAGATTAAAGAACCGGCCGGGCGCGGTGGCTCAAGCCTGTAATCCCAGCACTTTGGGAGGCCGAGATGGGCGGATCACGAGGTCAGGAGATCGAGACCATCCTGGCTAACACGGTGAAACCCCGTCTCTACTAAGAAATACAAAAAATAGCCGGGCGAGGTGGCGGGCGCCTGTAGTCCCAGCTACTCGGGAGGCTGAGGCCGGAGAATGGCGTGAACCCGGGAGGCGGAGCTTGCAGTGAGCTGAGATCCGGCCACTGCACTCCAGCCTGGGCTACAGAGCGAGACTCCGTCTCAAAAAAAAAAAAAAAAAAAAAAAGATTAAAGAACCAAAACTGGTCCTGGAGATACCTATTCTTTAAAATGCCCATAAACTCTCAGTAACCTATCTCCTTTCTTGTATACACACACACACACACACACACACAGAGTCCCTCTTATCACCCACCTCCACCTTTGCTTCCTCCCTCCCTACTTATCTCACCTGCTAAAGAAGTAATTTTTAAAAGTGGATTAGGTAAACATGAAGGGAGGAGAGAGTCTGTTTGGGAAAAGAAAACCTTTAGAGCAGTGTGTGACACAACACTTGGGACAGAGGAGGTGGAGAGAATGGGGGGAGATGAACATCTCTCTGCCACACATTGACTAATGGGAATAGTACATTGAGGGCTCAGGAAAGGCTGAGGCTGGAGGCCAGGAAATCCAGGAGCAGAGGCCCACTACTGCTCCACTTTGGCCTGTAGGAGGTGGTATGGGGTACCAGCAGAGAGCACAGGCGCCAGAGAGCTAGGCTTGGCTCTCCATCCTGGCACCACCACCAGCTAACCACCCACTGCTAACTGCTGAGAGCCTGAAGCTCCCAAGACAGACACTCAGGTGCCACACTTCCCTCCACTCAGTGACCAAGCCCCAGTGGTTCTCCTTACAAATGCTCCCATATCCACTTCTCTCTAGTCTTGCTGCCATACCTCATTCATGTAACTATCATCTCTTCAAAAATTTATTCTGCTCCATTCTCTCTCTCTTTACCTTCTGAGACTGGAATCACACGTATATTAGACTGTTATTGTCCCTCAGCTCTTAAAGGTTTTGCTTTGTTTTGCTTTCCCCCATCCCAGTTTCTTTTCCCCCATCCCAGTTTCTCTTTGTGTTTTAGGGTTCAGATAATTTTTATTGACCAGTTCAAGTTCACTGGTTCTTCACCTATGCCTACCTACTGAAAAGCCTGTGGAAGCAATTCATCTCTAATATCATGTTTTTTATTTCTAGCATTTCCATTTGACTTTTCCTTTTTCTTTCTTTTTTTTTTTCCTGAGACAGTGTCTCACCCTGTCACCCAGGCTGGAGGGCAGTGGCATGATCTTGGCTCACTGCAACCTCTGCCTCCTGGGTTCAAGTGATTCTGTTGCCTCAGCCTCCCAAGTAACTGGGACTACAGGCATGAGCCACTATGCCTGGCTAATTTCTGTATTTTTTGGTGAGATGGGGTCTCATGTTGCCCAGGCTGGTCTCAAACTCATGTGCTCTTGTGCTCCTCCTGCCTTGGCCTCCCCAAGTGCTGGTATTACAGGCATGAGCCACCACGCCCAGCCCCATTTCACTTTCTCTTAGTTTCCATGTCTCTGCCAAAATTCCCTGTCTGTTCATGCAAGTTGCCCACCTTTCCCCACTAGACCCCATAGTAATTGTAATTATTTTAAGTCCCTCTGCGATAGTTCCAACATCTGCGTCATCAGTGAGTCTGGTTGTGTTGATTCATCTTCTGATAATGGATTGGGTGGTTTTCTTCTTGCCGTTTTGTGTGTTTTGCTATTTTATATTTTATTTTATTATTATTATTTTATTTTGAGACGGAGTCTTGCTCTGTTGCCCAGGCTGGAGTGCAGTGGGGCCATCTCAACTCACCGCAACCTCACCCTCCCATGTTCAAGTGCTTCTCCTGCCTCAGCCTCTGGAGTAGCTGGGACTACAGGCACATGCCACCAATGCCTGGCTAATTTTTGTATTTTTAGTAGAGATGGGGTTTCACCATGTTGACCAGGCTGGTCTCAAACTCCTGACCTCAGGTCATCCACCTGTCTCGGCCTCCCAAAGTGCTAGGATTACAGGTGTGAGCCATAGTGCCCAACCTGTGTTTTGCAGTTTTTTAACTGAATGCCCATGGTGTATGGAACCGCAGAGACTGAGCTAAATAGTATCTGTGTCTGGGAGTGAGGCTGCCTCGTCTGTCAGCCCCACTGACAGAAGGTTGAGTCTGGTGGGTTGGTCTGGGGAGTTGAGTCAGTCTTGTTAGGAACTGGACAGGATTTGGGTTTGGTTGTACTCTCATTACCTTCAGTGCACCCCAGTTCCTCTAGTGGTGGGCTGCTTAGAGTGGGGACTGGGGTGTCAGGGCTTCCTCAGTGCTGCTGTCCCACACCCAGCTTTTCAGCCGGTAAGAGACATCCGTTGCTTGTGATCTGGTGCCAGGCTCAGGCAGGGCAGGGCAGGGTTGATTCTGTTACCCTGGCCCAGCTTCAGTCTTAAATAGGTCCTAGGTACCTGAGCTTCAGCAGTGGGACTTTCTCAGTGTTTCTGTCCCTCTTCCCTATGGCAGCCAAACTCTGCCTTATATGTGGTTCATCTAGGATTAGCCAAAGTTCTTGCCTTCCCCACAACAGAGTGGACCTTCACTTGACTCTTCAGCCCAGGACAGTTTCCTGCTTCTGCTCCTGGGTCCCAGGACTGCTTCTAGTCCCAGGTGCAATGGGTCTTTGCCTGTTCAAGAAGGGCAAGAAGGTTTTGACACCTCACCAAAAGCAGATAAGTTTTGCTTTTATTCCTCCCACTGAAGCAAACGTTTGTTACCCTCCACCGAGGCTTAAGGCTTTTGCTTAAAGGGGAGGACTGTGGAAGTTGAGGTTTTTTGCCGTCCACCAGCCTTGATCAACCTCTGTACGCATGAATCACCAAGGAAGAACAGTCCCTCCATTTCCTGCCCTGCTCCCACTTTTCCCCATGAACCCCAGGGAAGGCCTATAGAAAAAAAGGTTGCCTTTGCATGCACTCCCGTGTCTAGAATCCTATTCAGCTATTCTATACTGACATGTTAGACCACATGTGGACTTCACAAATTTGTTAACATTTTTATTGGTTTTTTTCTTACCCACTTGTAAGACAGCCACATCTTTGTCAAAGTTGAAACAGTCGATGTGTCACTATCTCTCCTTCTATTTCCTCTCACTCCTATTCATTTCTATGGACTCAGCTCCCTTAACACTATCTCTCTTTTATTTGGTTGCCTTGTGACCTTGGCTTTCTGACGGGCTCAAGAAAAGTTATTATTTTATACCTGCTTTTTCACATTGTTAGGACGGAAGGGGCATTTTCTTGCAGTATTCTACATCCTAAATGGAAAAAGTTCTCAAGTACTATCATCTCCATCTTAGACAACTGCAACCACCTCACAGCTGGATTCTTGCGTCAAATTTTGCCCCTCTCCCTACTGTAGCCAGCATAAGTATTAAATTCTGCAACCATCGCAGACTAGAGGGGACTGCAAAATAAAATACTTTTTTTTTTTTTTTTTTTTTTTTGAGACGGAGTCTCGCTCTGTCACCCAGGCTGGAGTGTGGTGGCCGGATCTCAGCTCACTGCAAGCTCCGCCTCCCGGGTTCACGCCATTCTCCTGCCTCAGCCTCCCCAGTAGCTGGGACTACAGGCGCCCGCCACCTCGCCCAGCTAGTTTTTTTTTTTTTTTTGTATTTTTTAGTAGAGACGGGGTTTCACCGTGTTAGCCAGGATGGTCTCGATCTCCTGACCTCGTGATCCACCCGTCTCGGCCTCCCAAAGTGCTGGGATTACAGGCTTGAGCCACCACGCCCGGCCGCAAAATAAAATACTTTAAAATTAGCTACTTAAAACCTGAAACTTAGCTTATGGTGCATTGGTTATCTATTGCTGAGTAACAAATCCACCCAAAACTTAGTGTTTAAAACATGACATTTATTTTGCTCATGAATCTGCAGGGCTTTGCAGGGACAGTTTGTCTCTGTACCACCTGGTGTCACTTGGGACATTAAAAGCTGGGGGATGAAATCATTTGACTGACTTACTTGTATGTCTGATGCCTGGGGTGGGAAGACTCAAACAGCTGGGACTCCCTGGGCTTCTCTATCTCTGTGGCCGACTTCTTACATGCCGGCTCAGAACTACCAAGGAGCATGCTGAGAGAGAGAGAGAGACCCCAAGTGGAGTGCTTTTATGACCTTGCCTCAGAAGTCCCGTTATTTGTGCTGTACTCTATTAGCAAGGCAGTTACATAGGTCTGCCCAGGTTCAAAGGGAGGGAATATTAACCGAAGATTTCAGTGGAGGAGTGTCCACATCACACTGGAACATGAATGAGTGGGATGGGATACACTGATTTGGCCATCTTTGGAAAATACAGTCTGCCATACATGATTCTACTTGTTCTGTAATAGTGAAAAAATAACAATACAAATTGAAGTAGAAAATAAAAACAAAGAGGCCTGGCGCGGTGGCTCAAGCCTGTAATCCTAGCACTTTGGGAGGCCGAGATGGGCGGATCACGAGGTCAGGAGATCGAGACCATCCTGACTAACACGGTGAAACCCCGTCTCTACTAAAAATACAAAACTTAGCAGAGCGCGGTGGCGGGCGCCTGTAGTTCCAGCTACACGGGAGGCTGAGGCAGGAGAATGGCGTGAACCCGAGAGGCGGAGCTTGCAGTGAGCTGAGATCCGGCCACTGCACCCCAGCCTGGGCGGCAGAGCGAGACTCCGCCTCAAAAAAAAATAATAATAATAAAAATAAAAACAAAGAAAAACCATTTCGCATAGACATGTATCGCTGCCAAGTGTGAATAACTTGTCCACCCGCAATCACTTTAATTATGGCATACCCATGGCAGCCATAACCTTCTAGATGTAAATCTTATTTTGTCACTGCCCCTCTTTTTTTTTTTTTTTTTTTTTTGAGACGGAGTCTCGCTCTGTCGCCCAGGCTGGAGTGCAGTGGCCGGATCTCAGCTCACTGCAAGCTCCGCCATGGCGGGTTTACGCCATTCTCCTGCCTCAGCCTCCCGAGTAGCTGGGACTACAGGCGCCCGCCACCTCGCCCGGCTAGTTTTTTGTATTTTTTAGTGGAGACGGGGTTTCTCCGTGTTAGCCAGGATGACTCCCATTCATTTCTATGGACTCAGCTCCCCTAACACGGCCTCTCTCCTACCCCACCCCAACTGGTCTAGGGCTCTCACATCTCCTTCCCACGTGCTCTCAAAGCACCTTGTGCTTACACCTTCCACAGAATTAATGAGGTAGGCTCTATTCCCCCCTCCATCATTCTATGTGGGAAGATGCCGTTCTGCTTTATTTAACACCATGCATAGTGCCAGGAACATGGCAGGGGCTCAACAAATATTGGTTAGATGAATGAATCTCTGCCTTAAATAACCTATTTCTGGGTTCAAGTAAACGGTCCTCACACCCACCTAACATCCCAATGGCAGTATCCTATCTTGAGTCTTATAACTAAAGTAGGGCCAAAGCTGGTTGGGATAATTTAGAATTTTCAAGACAACCTTGCCTGCTTGATGTGGCTGGGGCTATTCTCAGCCTTGGAGGACTCCTTCCAAAACAGGGCCAGGGAGAGGCTCCAGAGCTCCCGTCTTCCAGCAATGGTTCTGGTGGGCAGGTCTGCCTGGAAGGGTGCACCTCGGCCACAGCTGGCGGGACGTTTGTTTACTTGCTTTGCCTACAGCCAGGGCCTATTTCTGCATCAGGTATTGGATGCATGCCTGTGTCACTCTAGTCAGGATCTCGCCAGGCACTGAGTGATGAGCACGTGTGCTGGGAGAGAACAGCGGCAGTCCCTTAGGTTATCTGCCTGGCTGCAGCCCAGCCTTCTCTGGGTGTACCAAGTCATTACGGCTGGGCCCCTGTTGGTGATTACCCTCCCCTGGCTCTAAGGCTTAGCACTAAATATTGCTCCATTTGCTCTAACTTGCTGCCTATTTCACTAAGGAGGAAGAAGGAAGAAATTTGGGGGTGATAAGTAAGACTCTCTACCAACTTATAAATCTTACTGGGTTGAGGAAGCCCTAACTGGAGTTCAGGGCCCTGGAGTTTTCAGGGTCAAAGGAAACAGATCAGCATTTGGGGCCAATACTATTTTTTCCTGTGGTTAGTCCCATTACTAAAAAGGAACTGGAACATGAAGAGGTCACGTGACTTATTTATGACCATTCAGTAAGCCACAAGACAGATAAAAGACAGCACTCAAAAGACTCTCAGTTTCCAATGTAGTGCCACTTCACTAGCCTAAGATAAATCTATATTAACAAGTTAGCTTTGGGAGCTAGTGTCAAATTTGGTTTTGGTAAATGGAACATGGCAGGGGCCCAACAAATATTGGTTAGATAAATGAATCTCTGCCTTAAATAACCTATTTCTGGGTTCAAGTAAACAGCCCTCGCACAGACCTAACATCCCACAGGCAATATCCTGTCTTGAGTCTTATAACTGAAGTAGGGCCAAAGCTGGTTGGGCTCTTTTTTTTAAGGCTTTTTTTGGAGCCATTGTTTAAGCTGTCACCTCTAAATCAATTAAGAAACTATAGCTACAACTCACTGGGTTCCCTTCCATGGAGTCACGCAGAGCTCCTCTCACACCGCACCCAGGTTTACACATGGGCTAGAAACCATTCAACTTACAACTCCGTTTCAGTTCCTCTAAAGCGATTCTCCACCCTCTCATATTCCGATTTCTGTTTCTGAGGTAGAAAATGGGAAGTAGGGAAAAGGCAAAGCTAGAACCTTGCCTGAATGACAGAAACACTATTTTCGGGTATAGAAATATTCTCTTACCGTCCCATGATCTGCACTTTGGGAGAGTGTTTTGAGACCTCATTGTTTTTTTTTCTTAAATTGTTGTTTCTGAGGAAGAATAATTTTTGTTTGTTTATCATCCAAGGAGAAGAAAAATTTTAGTTTCTCTTTCTTTAAAAAATCCATCCTGAAAGCCATCACTCCTGGAGTGGAGTGAGGCCTGGCGTCTGAACTCCAGGTGGAGATGGCGGCCTGCAAGCCTGGACCAGAGCTGGATGACCGTCAGTACTCTGGCTTCCTCAACGTGCCCAGGGGCCACAGAGAGCCACTCTCTGTGTCACACGTATCCTGCCAATAGAATGCTGTAAGAATAAAGCTACTAAATCTACTAATAAAGGTGTTAACCCAGCCAGGACAACATGGCAAAATCCCATCTCTACAAAAAATATAAAAAATTAGCTGGGCATGGTGGTGTGCACCTGTAGTCCCAGATACTCGGGAGCCTCAGGCAGGATCACCTGAGCCCAGGAGGTCAAGACTGTGGTGAACTGAGACCATGCCACTGCCGTCCAGCCCTGGTGATAGAGTGAGACCCTGTCTCAAAAAAAAAGAAAAAGTTTAACCATTAGTCAATGGAAAGAGAGGAAAGGGCCAGGCATGGTGGCTTGCACCTGTAATCCCAGCACTTTGGGAGGCCAAGGTGGAAGGATAGCTTGAGCCCAGATGTTCGAGACTAACCTAAGCAAAATAATGTGACCCTGTCTCTATAAAAAAAATTTTTTTAATTAGCCAGGCATAGTGGCACATGCCTATAGTCCCAGCTACTCCGGAGAAGCTAAGCCAGAAGGATGGATTGAGCCTGGGAGGTTGAGGCTGTAGTGAGCCATGACCGTCACTATATTCCAGCTTGGGTGACAGACTGAGGAGACCTTGTCTCAGAAAAACAAAAAAAATAAGGAAAAAAGAGGAAAGTATATTTGAATATTACAATAAAAATATTCGTATCACTAAGCAAGTATATGGAACAACCTAATTGGTTCCTGTCTTTTCGGGCAAGGCAAATACTTGATTTAGAAATGAGCAAACAGTAGCTGGGTGTGGTGGCTTGCACCTCTAATTCCAACTACTCAGGAGGCTGAGGTGGGACGATCACCTGAGCTCAGGAGTTTGAGGTTACAGTGAACTATATGATTGTACCACTGCACTGCAGCCTGGGCAACAAAGTGAGACCCTGCCTCAGGAATAAAAAGAAAAAAAAAGCAAATGTTCTCAGAAGATTGATTGATTTATTCTATTTTTTCTTTTGGCTCCTCTCTGGATCTGAAGATTTTTACAGCCACCCTACTGATCATTAGGGATTTGTAAACTATTACCCAGGAAGAAGGCCCATGGAGCAAAGGCCTCAGAACACCAAAGTCTGGACTGTCTGAGGGCACATGCTAATAACAGGAGTGTGGCAAAGGTGGCCAGCTCCCGTGGCTTGGCATGCATTAGTCTTTACCTCCTGCTGCCTGGAACATCCCTCCGGGAGGAATCGAGTCAACAGCACCACAGACACTGCTATTCCGTTGAGAAAAGTTTTACATGGACAACATATACTGATCATGAACACGATAAACAGGGAGGGAACCTCGGGCTCAGCCAGGGAAGCTGCCACAAGGAAGACGTTTGGAACTATCCAGGAGTAGTGTCAAACACTAACACCATATTTACAAGTCTAATTTGGAACCTGGCCCTTTTTAAGTGCAGGAGGAAGTTGGAGGAGAGGCCATGCATGAAATAAAAAATATATATACACAGACATAAACACCCACATTTTCACACTTCTTTTCTCCGCAAGGAACAAATGAGAGAAAGAAGGCCAGCCTCTCTCTCTGGAGTCCGTACACTTACTACAGATTTGTTAGAGAAGCCCCAGATGGGGCTTGGATTCAAGGAGCAGACTTCACTCTTACTGGCCCCACTCACCCGTGACAGTTCACCAAGGGAATGCTTGGGACACAAGCATGAATGTCCAGAAGAGGCAAGAAAATATATGGCTCACTTAACTTACACATTACACATGAGGGGCCTCAGTTTCTCCAAGTACTTTCACATTCGATCCTTAGCAGACTTCTAATCTGCAGTGACAGAGCTCAGTCAAGCTGAGACACAGAGGAAAGCAGCATTTTGATCCAGCGTGCACTGGGTCAGTCACTTCACCCAAGACAGTCACACATGCCAGCCCCAAGTAAGTCCCTGGGGGCTTGCAGCTGTTTTCTTTGTGGAGTGAAATTTGGGTTTTTCCCTCAGTGGATTTCTCCCTGCTGCTGCCGATGAGCTCCACGCTGCTCCCTCTGGACCCGAGACAGCTGCTGCACGTGTGTGAGTGTGTGTAATTTACTGCTCTGCTGCTGCTGGTTTGTCCCCGGCTGCTGGCTCGTCCTTGGCCACTGGCTTCTCAACCTGTGACTCTGGAGGAATCAGATACTGGACCTCCTCTGTGCTGACGGCTACTTTATCCGGCTGCAGCCACCTCTTGAAATGTTCCAAGGTGCTATGAAAGGGCAGAAGAAAAGGGTGGCTGTGTCAGACCTCACTGATTAATTACTTAATGATTATCTCAGTTACTCAAACACTACCTTCCCGCCCACCAGCAATTTCTTCCTACAATTGTTTTTCACTGCTAACCTGGGGAGTACAAGGATACTCCTATGGCAGCTGTGCATCGTGGCAGCTCTGCGCATAATTTACCCCATAGTGGGCACTTTGGCTACAGGCAGCAGTAGGCCCCCTTTGAATGCAGAGCCTCTGAAGGCTTGATGAGAACCGCTGAAGAGTGTATGCCTCAGTCCTAAAGACCTAAAGATAGGTCTTTTTTCACTCAAAACAGGAGAGGAAAGAAATTGTCAAGGGGAAGAAACACTCAAATAAATACCAAATTATTACTGAGGCAAAAATCCAAGTATCTTTTACCTCTTATAGCTGAGGCAGTCTGGGACTCAATTATAGCACTTACTTGCACTCAGTGATTTTTTTTGTTGTTTTTTCTTTTTGTGGGTGTTTTTGTTTGTTTATTTCATCCTATAGCAAGTCCCTAAGATAAAAACATCTGAGCAGCAAATATTCCCCACAAGAGACTGACCACTATGCCAGAGGGCTCTCTTTTTGTCTGGATCTATAGGGAGAGTAGAGATGTAATTGTCAAGCTCAGGGTCCCCTACCGACCTTCCTTACAGGACCCTATACCCTAAAGCTATTAGACATTCACAGTACAATATAAATGACTAGAAATAATGTAAACCTTATTCAATGCTCCTCAATAGCACAAAGTCTCAACCCAAGAAAGAATACCGTAACAGCAGATTTTAGGCCTCTCTTGGTGTATGGGGTATTATGTTTTGGACAGCTGGATTTCTCAGCCCATTACTCCCTTGCCAAAAGCATACCACAAGGAGGATCACCTACCTGGCCCTCACATATGTGAAGACCTATACAACCCCATTATAAAATGGCCTCTGTTTAAAAGATAAACTTTGAAGAACTAGTGTTTCCTGGTGTTTTTTCTGGACAATGATAGAGAGAAACATTCCCACAGATGTAGGCTCTGGGGAAAAATCTAAATGTCAGAGGGCAATGAGAGCAGCTGATTGACTCTAGTGCTCACAGCTCAGGGGAATCAGGTGTGACACAGCATTTAATCTTCATTTACCACACTTTTCATAGAATTGTTCAAATTATTTCCATAGAGAAGGGAAAATCCACATTGTTTTACATATTGATAAATACATAGGAACATGCTGATCTGATTTCAGAGAAAGAGGATTTCTACTTGAGAATGACACGGGAGAAAGTTTTGTCTTTTCTTCTCAGAGCTGGAGAGAAGGGAGGTATTCAGGGGGAGAAAGAATATAAGTAAATACAAAATTATCAGTGGGTCAGGAGTTTGCATCTTCAAATCTCCTATGTTTGGAGCAATTTAAGACTTATATTAGGTTGGACCTTTAGAGATAGAAAAGAGCAAAATGTATATGATTTCCTGAACCCTCAGAGGAGAGTTGGCCTGACCTTAGATGCTACACTGATTTTGAAGCATCTAGAGGCATGCTCATTCAGCATTTGAGATAATGTAAGTGAAAGTATTTTGCAAATTTGCAAGTAAATGTACATATGAAGTTTTATTCACATACTGTCCTGATTTCAGCAGCAGTACTTCTGACATGATGGGACTCTGAACACCAATGTCCATATGTTGCAAACCTATGGACAAACCCTAAGACCTTTTGTTAAAATTCAATTTTTTACTCCCCCCATTGATTTTTACTTTGAATAATTTCTTACTAACTCTAAAATTCTGTTAGAAAGGATAATATTAGTAACACTTCTGTAGTGCTTACCATGTGCTAGGCATTGTTCTATACCCTTTACATATAGTAACTTGTTTAACCCTCATAACAACTTACGAGATAAGAGCTGATTGCTCCCATTTCACAGATCAGGAAACTGAGGCACACACAGGTTACTTACCCAAGAACATACAACCAGTAAGTGGCAGAGCCGATTTCCTGAGTGTCGAGCCCCATTCCTCCTCACTGGGGCAGGGCAGCATGTCCTCTCTACCTCTCTATCTTTCTGCATCTAAATTACTTGCATCTAAACTACTTTCTGCATCTAAACTACTGTTCAAGTCCTGCCTCCCTCTATGGCAAAACACCAAAGCCAGGAGGGAGCTCAGCGGTCTCTCAATTCCCAAAGCACGTTCTGTCACTTCTACTAAACTGGCCCTTCTCTTATTACTGCCTGGTATTGTTACATATATTTGTCATCTGCCCGCAAGTAGTTTTGAGGACAAAAACAAATGGGTCTAGAACTTCCTTATACCATTCCCTCCATGATGCCAAAGCACAGTGCTATCACACAATGGATGCTTAATCAATTCATTCATTTAGTCTACATAAATTCATTCAGTGGCTACAATCTGACAAAAATTCTGTAAGGCAGGCCGAGTGCAGTGGCTCACACTTGTAATCCCAGCACTTTGTGAGGCCAAGGCAGGCAGATCACCTGAGGTCAGAAGTTCAAGACCAGCCTGGCCAACATGGTGAAACCCCATCTCTACTAAAAATACAAAAATTAGCTGGGTATGGTGGCACACGCCTGTAGTCCCAGCTACTCAGGAAGCTGAGGCACAAGAATTGCTGGAACCCAGTAGGCAGAGATTGCAGTGCGCCAAGATCGTGCCACTGTACTCCAGCCTGGGCAACAGAGCAAGATTCCACCTCAAAAAAAAAAAAAAAAAAAAAAAAATTTGTGGGGCAGTGGAAATTCAGAGGTAAGAAGAGAGAGTTCCAGAAAATAATCTCTCTGAAGAGTAAATGGTTTTTACTTTTGTTACAGTAACATGTTTTCCAAACCTCATGAGAAACAATTCAAAAACATAAGAGAGATTGATTAATTACTACTTTCTCAAGTCACTGCATACTTAAAAATGAACACAATGGTTTATCCTTAACTCTATTCATATGTGACCAACATGTAGCTGCAGTATTTGCCTTTTGGCAAAGAAGTCTGTTCTTAAAAATCTACTGCTGGGCTAAAAACAAATAGAACAACTACATAAAGGCTGATTTCAGCTGGGACTAGATGGGGAATCGATTACCTCTCATCAGAATCAAGTCCATCCACAAAGAACTCTGAAGCTAACTTCTCCTGGAGGAACCGATCCCAGCATTCCTTCTTGGCTTGGGCCAGAGTTCGAAGCATGTCCTTGGAAGTCACTTCCTGATTTAAACCTTTGATTCTTCTTAGCTTCTTCTCTAGAGAGAGAAGTAGAGCTTAATAAGGAAAATGAGTATGACATGAAATTTTAACTAAATCTAAAACTCAAAATACCAACTTAAAAAAATATCTGATGAGGACATCCACACTCCCTGCCAAAGAGGTCATTTTTTAAGGACAGATAAAAGGGAATTGAACAGTCTTCTTTTTTTCTTCACAAAGTCCTCACCCTGCATTGTATCAAATAAATGTTTAACCTGAGAAAAGGGAAAAGCCATAGGTTCTCATAAATAAATCAATGGCTTGTTTTCTTTGAAATCACATAAGCCCAGCAGGTATCTCTCTAAGGAATGGTTGTTTTCCCTGGTTTGACATGTGTATACTACTGTCTTTTTTCAACTCCTTGAAAATAATCTGTCAGGAGTAAGTGGTTTTTCTTTTTGTTACAGTAACATGAAGTGGTTTCCAAATCTCATGAGAAAGAATTAGAGAAAATGATGAAAGATCCAACGGTTCATTAGGTATTAAAATTGACTTGATGAGAATTCAATAAGAGACCTTTAAAATCTCTATGTGTGATTAAATTCTTGATAAAAAGAATCTCCCAACATTTTTAAAGTTGCTCAACTTGTGGCCTGGATGTTGGAGTCTCACAAAAACAAATGTCTTCTAATCCCATGACAGTGCTCCATATGGCTTCTTGATGATAGAGGTTAAATTACTCTTGTTTGCATTTTAACTCTAATTGTCTAACAGATTTCCCCTTTTGAAGAATGTAAGAAAGGACATCACCATTTACCGTCTGCCTTAATTTAGTTTTGCCTTCAACTATAAGTACATAGGTAAATGATGGCATGGTGGGGTGGTGAACATCAAGCTTAGAGCCAATAGAAACTATGATTTGCAGTTCTGTTTTCATTTCTAAAAAAGTCACATCAGCTAACACCCACTGATCAAAACAAATACCTTTTGTTCCTGTTATTACCACCGTGAACTCAACCATGTTAAAAAAACCTGCAGTTGATAAATGTTAAATATTTGCAGGGTTTGTTTTCTCCTTGAGGATATAAAAAGGGTTATCCATAGCATACATTTAAGTTTTTAATTACTGCTGTTATCAGTGGATTCTCTTTGATATAAGTTATTTAGCAATAAAAACAATCTTCATATTGTCTGGCCTCAGTTATCAAGGTGGAAGGTACTCTTTTGGGCCGGAAAAGGTCCTCCCCTCTCTACGTATGCTGAGTCCCTGGTCAGGTGTGATTTCAACAGGGCAGGCAGAAACAGGCACTAACACATCCCTGTCTGCCGCTGTCTCCCAGTCCGTGCCATAGGCAACAGAAATGACTCTTATTTTCTTCAGAGATAAAAACTTCTTTTTTTTTTTTGAGACAGAGTCTCGCTGTCACCCAGGCTGGAGTGCAGTGGCTGGATCTAGCTCACTGCAAGCTCCGCTTCCCGGGTTTACGCCATTCTCCTGCCTCAGCCTCCCGAGTAGCTGGGACTACAGGCACCCACCACCTCGTCCGGATAGTTTTTTGTATTTTTTAGTAGAGACAGGGTTTCACCGTGTTAGCCAGGATGGTCTCGATCTCCTGACCTCGTGATCCGCCCGTCTCGGCCTCCCAAAGTGCTGGGATTACAGGCTTGAGCCACCTCGCCCGGCCCGAAAACTTCTTAACTGACTTTAGAAAAGATCATTAACTTTCCAAGCCAGTCTTCACTAATCAGAATCATCACTGTCTTCATTAAACTTTTTATTTCTTTTTTTTTTTTTTTTTTTTTTTTTTTTTTTTTTTTTTTTT